>NC_088418.1:25831023-26071023 GCF_034236695.1 Oncorhynchus nerka
AGGACAACAAAGTCAAGGTATTGGAATGGCCATCACAAAACCCTGACCTCAATCCTATAGAAAATATGTGTGGGCAGAACTGAAAAAGCGTGTGCGAGCAAGGAAGCCTACAAACCTGACTCAGTTACCCCAGCTCTGTCAGGAGGAATGGGCCAAAATTCATCCAACTTATTGTGGGAAGGCTACCCGAAATGTTTGACCCAAGTTAAACATGTTAAAGGCAATGCTACCAAATGCTAATTGAGTGCATGTAAACTTCTGACCCACTGGGAATGTGATGAACGAAATAAAAGCTGAAATAAATCATTCTCTCTACTATTATTCTGACATTTCACATTCTTAAAATAAAGTGGTGACCCAAGTTTACATACACTTAGGTTGGAGTCATTAAAACTCATTTTTCAACCACTCCTCTAACTGACCCAAGACAGGGAATGTTTTACAAGGATTAAATGTCAGGAATTGTGAAAAACTAAGTTTAAGGTATATGTAAACTTCCGACTTCAACTGTATCTTTGATAGAAAGAATACTGTCTCCCAGAGTGATGGTTCAAGAAAAATGGTTCAACTTAACCTACACTTAACCTACACTACCGTCCTGCCTAATTTTGTATCTCTCTCTGTCTCTCTCTCACACACACACACACACACACACACACACACACACACACACACACACACACACACACACACACACACACACACACACACACACACATACATACATACATACATACATACACACACACACACACACACACTGAAACACAAATCTGTTGATACTCTTTTCCCTTGCCTTGTCCTTCTCGGCAATACCATATCATCCTTCACCTTCTGCCAAATGAATACTATGATAATTGTAGAAGTGACCCCTAACCACTGATACAGGCTCTTATGGTTTTTCATTTCCCCAGGGGTTAAGGTTGGGATAGGGTAGGGTAATCTGATCCTAGATCTGTGGATAAGGGCTATGGATATCCATATGTTGTGTATGTTGTTCATGTGACAGAAGGATACACATAGACATGCAGAAATTTGGAGATACACATTACAGTGCACACACACTGACCCCAGCCTCCCCTTCCCGCCGTACGGCCCAGTAGAGATTTATGAAGGCCTGTGGCGGCAGACTGGCCTGGTGTGGAGGGGCCAGCCTGTCAGCACATAGCTGACCTGGGAGCACGACAGACACACACACACAGAAACGCACGGGTGCACACGCACGCGCACAAACACATGCATACTCACACACACACACACACACACATGCACAGGTGTACACACACTCACAGGCATACACACATAAATACACACACGCATAAACACAAACACAAAGGAACCTGCAGTGAGAAAGGTGGAGAAAGAGAGAGAGATAGAAGGGAGGGGGAAGGATAAACAACTCCTCAGTTGACCAATGTCCTGATATCATCACCCTTTTTCTCAGTAGTTGATGTGTTATCGTCACCCTGTTTCTCAGTAGTTGATGTGTTATCGTCACCCTGTTTCTCAGTAGTTGATGTGTTATCGTCACCCTGTTTCTCAGTAGTTGATGTGATATCGTCACCCTGTTTCTCAGTAGTTGATGTGTTATCGTCACCCTGTTTCTCAGTAGTTGATGTGATATCGTCACCCTGTTTCTCAGTAGTTGATGTGTTATCGTCACCCTGTTTCTCAGTAGTTGATGTGATATCGTCACCCTGTTTCTCAGTAGTTGATATGTTTACTCTTCTTCGACTAAAACTCTTCTTCGACTAAAGTCTTAATGTCGAAGCTAATCTATGCAGCCATCCCGGTATCAATGTGTTCCTCTGACACACACACACACACACACACACACACACACACACACACACACACACACACACACACACACACACACACACACACACACGCACACACACACACAGCTCCCCTGTTTTGCAGTAAGCATCCATGTGTTATCGGACTAAGGCAGGGCCTTGTAATTCCACTCCCCAGCTCCACTGACAGGGAGAGAGGGAGGGGAGTAGAGGAGAGGTGGTAAAGGAGAGGAGGAGGGATGAAAGGAAAAGTTGATAGGGGAGAGGAGGTTGGATGGAGGGGGAGGAGGGGGATGAAGGGGGAGGAGGGGGGATGAAGGGGGAGGAGGGGGATGAAGGGAGAGAGTTAGTAGAGGAGGGAGAGAAGGGAGGGGAGTAGAGGAGAGGTGGTAAAGGAGAGGAGGAGGGATGGAGGGAGAGAGGAGAGGAGAGGAGAGAGAGGGGTGTGGTGTTGGGGGCTACAGCAGAGAGGTGTGTGTGCGCGCGCGTGTGTGTGTGTGTGTGTGTGGTGGATCTGTAGCTGTGCTATTTGATGTGGGCTTGGTGAGGGGCCAAGCATAAACCCAGGATTCTGTGCGGCTTTTGTTCCCAGCGGGACTGTTTCCTGCTCGTCGCGTGTTAAAAGGCAGGAATGGGGCGTGTAATGTACCTTACGTGGCTGTTACAGCATATGTTCCACCCTCTTGTAACATTCCCAAGATGAAGGGTTCTCTAACCTTTGCCGGGGTGTCACTGATACATGTTTTAGCCACATTGGATTCCAGTCCTGATGGAATATACAGTATGCATTTGATTCCAAAAAATGACATATAGAGGCATTAAGTTGAATAAAGGACATTTTTGTTAGATCGTGTTTGATCATCTTCGTCCTAGACCTGTCATTGGCACGTATAGATCCTGCTTTTGTCATGTTGACTTCCAGTCCTGATTAACTGTGTATCGGTATGCAGTCAGAATCAAAGGTATTGTCACCCTTTATAACAATGAGCAAAAAGGACTTTATACGATACATGTTAAATTTGATTTTATTTGTTTATTATATTTTTTTATACTAATACAATTGCTCTGATTTTGTTTAACAGGAAATGAAAAAAATCTGAAATAGATGGAGGCCAATATTATTACTACTCCTGTTTTGAGTACTCCAGCACACTCCCCTTGCGAGGATAACAACATTGAGCCTTTTTTGAAAATGTTTGAGATTGTTGAACACATTGGGAGGTATCTCAGGCAATTCCTCCATACGGAATCTTTCCAGATCCTTGATTATCCGTCGTCTGCGCTCATGAACTGCCCTCTTCAATTCAAACCAGAGTTTTTCCAACGGCGTTTCAAGTCCGTAAGACTGAGATGGCCATTGTAAAATGTAGATTTTGTGGTCAATTAACTATTTGTTTGTGGATTTTGATGTGTGCTTGGGGTTATTGTCTTGCTGGAAGATCTACTTGAGGCCAAGTGTCAGCCTCCTGGATGAGCCAACCAGGTTTTTTGGCTAAAATGTCCTGGTACTTGGTCAAATTCACAAGGGTAATTGTATTAGAATAAAATAAAATAATTTTCAAAATGTTGGACTATAGCTCTGTATTTGTATTATTCATTTTAAACAGTATTTTTTTCCTCATCTTTATCAAGCTACCAATATTTGTGAGCCTGACTGTATACAACATGTATTTGATCATCTATGTCCTACATCTGTCATTGTCCTGTTGTACATGGGGGTTTTTCCATGTCCCTGCTGGGTGCTGGTCTTTACCAGAAGTGGACTTGACGAGGTCAGGGTTCTTCTTTGTTCTCTAAAGTGGACTGGTATGGGCTAATTCTATTCCCCCCACCCATTCCCAAGTTTGACAAATTGGGTGTTGAGAGGGGCCGTGTTAGCATGCTGTGGCTTTCAATGCTGCATGGCTATCGTTCGCTCTTTCGCCCTCTCTCTCTCTGTCCTTCTCCATCTCTCTCTCTCTTTCTTTAACCCACTGTCTCGCCCTCATTGCTCAACCCCCCCCCCCCCCCACCCCCCCACCCAATTTCCTCTCGGTTTCTCCATCTATCTCTCCCTCTTTCCTCTCCCCCCTCTCTCTCTCTGGTGTTGGGGACATTAGGGAGTCTCTGGGGAAGTAGTAACATGTCATTGAGGAGTGACTTTCGGACAAGTCCACGTGGCAGGCGGGCGGCATCCGTTGATCTATGAAAGCTCCCCCCGCGCCTTAATATCGTCAAAGAGTGATGGGCTGTTCTGGCGGTTGACAGAAAATGTCTGTTCCATCTCAAACAATAAACAACAATAAGCCTGCTGGAAATTCCTCTACTACCTCCTCTTTGAAATGGATACTCGGAGCATTACAAATATATCTCTGTTTTATCTCTGCATCCCGGCCCTGCCTCATGGAAAAATGATTCCAAATACCTGCTGCGTTTATCTGCCCCTGGAATAGGTTAGCCCAGGGAACATGAGGAAGCCTAAAATAAGGGCCTCTATTATGGGACAGAACATAGACCGAGGAGAGGGAGAGGTGAGAGTGGGGATGTGATGGGTGTATTTTGGTGTGTCGCCTTGCCTGTGAAAGGGGTTGACGCGGGGCTGATTGCCGGCTCTGCCGACCGTAGCCTTTATGTTGGAGATGTGTGGGCACCGCCGCCACTGTCAGCTGTTGTTTCGTGTGTGTGTGTGTGTGTGTGTGTGTGTGTGTGTGTGTGTGTGCGCACGTATGTTCATCTTGATTACAGAAACACTATAACTCACTTCAATCCTCTATTAATGATCTATTAACACTACTAAATGTCTATCTAGAATTTGACTTCATACTTATTTCAACACGGGCTCAATGTGTGTCGTTCATTCGGTCCATGACACACATTGATTTAGTAGGTGATTCACTATTGACTAAGCAGCGAGGGAGGCTCTGACATTTTTCACAATTTCTCTCTATTTCTTCCTTCCTTTATCTCTTTCTGACGTGGGAACCGGGCGACGGAATACGTCACCGTCGCCTCAGCAGTCCCGTTGACATTTCCGTCAGCGGCTAAGTGTGTGTTAGCACGACAGCCCAGGCTCCCCCAGAAACACACAGTCATTCACATGGTTCCCGTGGCAGTGGAGAGGGCAGGATGGCTGGCATGCCACAGATGCCAAGATAGGAAGGAATGAGAAGGAATGACCTCACCTCAGCCTCTCATTAGAAAGAGGTGCCACGTTGAGAGGGCCGGACTGGGAGACGACTGGCAGTGGGACAGCGATGGGCAGTTGGAAGTGCCAATGATGACTCATATGTTACCTATCATAATGACCGAGAAAGGATGCCAATGCAATACCCACCTGGTTGGCTGGCACATTGCATAGTATAGTTGTCTGTTGGTGATGTCATTCTGTTTTAATGTTACTTCTGAATCACTTGGATAAACAAAATAGTTTTTCTTCCGTGTATTTTTCACGGAGCTGAGATTCACTATGAAGTGCAAAGTGTCGGAATAGTCCTACAGGTCAAGTCATTCATTGATACAGATGTGGTGGCGTGGCAGGAAGATCGTCACGGCGAGGACAAGTTGAATAATAATTACCGGATGAATAAACATAAACAATATAATCATGTACGTCAAAAGTGTGTCATATATGTACGTTTAAAGCACTGTTTGTGTGGGTGTCCCGAGCATCGCCAAAAGACAAAGAGCTGTGGCTGGGTCAGTGGTTCACCAATTAGGGGCTTGATGTGCTTGGCAACAGTAACAAGGGGTGATGTGTAATGAAACTATGGTGTGCGGGCCCTGGGTAAAACCTTTTTTTTTTGAGGGGAGAACCTTTTTTTTGCGGCCATCAGGTGACGTCCCCGGGACAAGCCAGGAACTAGACAAAAAAACCTCGAGGGGACCATGACACAACATCCCAATGATGTTCAGAGGACAGTCAGGGGACCATGACACAACATTCCAAGAAAGTCCTAAAAACTCAACTAAACCCCCAGGGGACATTGACACAACGTCCGGAAGAGTTTAGGCGACCATTTTGTGATGTTCCGGGGACTTCCCAACGACTCATTGTTGTTTGCAGGGTAATGTGTTTCAGCTGTATTTTCTTAGTCTTCAACATAGCCTCCATGTTAAGGAAATTCTAAACAAGACATTATAAAGGTATTAACAAGCAATGTACTGTTTATTATCACAGTATCTAAGGTAACATATGGTAATGTTTGGTACATTCTTGAAAAGTGTTAGCATCCACAGTCCTAGTCAGTGGTGTAAAGTACTTAATGAAAAGGTCGTTTTTTGGGGTATCTGTACTTTACTATTTATATTTTTGAAAACTTTTACTTCACTACATTCCTAAAGAAAATGATGTATTTTTTACTACATAAATTCTTCCTGGCACCCAAAAGTACTTGTTATATTTTGAATGCTTAAGCAGGACAGAAACATTTTCCAGTTCACACACTTATCAAGAGAACATCCCTGGTCATCCCTACTGCCTCTGATCTGATCTTCATTTGTAAATGATGTCTGAGTGTTGGAGTGTGTAAAAAATATATATAAAAAAATAGAAAATGTGGCTGCTTAACTTAATATATCTGCTAAACTTAATATAAGGAACTTAAAATTATAATTTAAAAAAAGATTTATACTTGTACTTTTACTTTTGATACTTACGTATATTTTAGCAATTGCATTTACTTTGATACTTAAGTATATTTAAAACCAAATACTTTTAGACTCAAGTAGTATTTTACTGAGTGACTTTCACTTTTACTTGAGTCATTTTCTATTAAGGTGTCTTTACTTTTACTCAAGTATGACAATTTGGTACATTTTCCACCACTGGTGCAAGTGATTCAAAAATACCAGAAGTATAACAAATACTCATCCCATTCACACTGTAGTTGCAGTGGCTCAGTGGGTATGTCCTAGCAACACCAAGCTTTTTGGGTTTGATTCCCTCATGGTCCACAAATACTGAATATACTATAGTTACCACTATAAACTCTGAGTCACTTTGTATAAAAGCATCTGCTAAAATAGCATACTAAGACCGATAGAATTGATACTAATACTCACCAAAACCTTTCACCCTCCTCTGCCCCAATCCAACCCCTCCCCTGTCTCCCCACAGGGCCGACTCAGCCAAGATGAACCAGCGAGAGATGCGAGAGCCTCATCCTCCTCCCATCCGGAACAAGTCCACCAGTCTGTCATCCCCCAGTGCCGCCCGCCGCCTTTACCGGAACCTGTCAGGGAAGTTCCGTGTGGGCAACCTGCCTGGCCTGGAGGACAGTGTTGTGTCGGGACGGGGCGATAAGGAGCGCCTCCGCAAGTCCACTATGGTGATGGACACAGGGTCAATACAGGTTAAACACAGGCTCAACTCAGGCTCAATACGGGTTAAACACTGGCTCAACTCAGGGTCAATACAGGTTAAACACAGGCTCAACACAGGTTAAACACAGGCTCAACACAGGGTCAATACAGGTTAAACACAGGCTCAACTCAGGGTCAATAAGGGTTAAACACAGGCTCAACACAGGGTCAATACAGGCTAAACACAGGCTCAATACAGTGTCAATACAGGTTAAAAACAGGCTCAACTCAGGGTCAATACAGGTTAAACACAGGCTCAACTCAGGGTCAATACAGGTTAAACACAGGCTCAACACAGAGTCAATACAGGTTAAACACAGGCTCAACACAGGGTCAATACAGGTTAAACACAGGCTCAATACAGGGTCAATACAGGTTAAACACAGGCTCAACACAGGGTCAATACAGGTTAAACACAGGCTCAATACAGGGTCAATACAGGTTAAAAACAGGCTCAACACAGGGTCAATACAGGTTAAACACAGGCTCAACTCAGGGTCAATACAGGTTAAAAACAGGCTCAACTCAGGGTCAATACAGGTTAAACAGGCTAAACACAGGGTCAACACAGATTCAATGCTGAATAAACACAGGCTCAATACAGAATCAACACATGCTCAATACAGAATCAACAAGGGCTCAATACAGAATCAACACAGGCTCAATACAGAATAAGCACAGACTCAATACAGAATCAACACAGGCTCAATACAGACTCAAAACATAATCAACACAGAATCAACACAGGCTCAATGCAGAATAAGCACAGACTCAGTACAGAATCAACACAGACTCAATACAGAATCAACACATGCTCAACACAGACTCAATACAGAATCAACACAGAATCAACACAGGCTCAATACTGAATCAACGCAGACTCAATACAGAATCAACACAGACTCAAAACGAAATACAGATGAGACACATGCAAGATACAGACTCATCACAGACACAACACAGACCCAATACAGACACAACACAAGCCCCTAACACCTCATTAAACATGTGTTGATGTGTGTCAGTTCCAGAGTAACGAGGCTCTGTTCGAGGCGGTGGAGCACCAAGAGATGGACCTGGTGCAGCTACTCCTGTCCCAGTACAGTATGGAGGAGCTGGACCTCAACACCCCTAACAGTGAGGGCCTGCTGCCCCTGGACATCGCAGTCATGACCAACAACGTACCCATGGCCAGGCTGCTGCTCCGCGCCGGAGCCAAGGAGAGCCCCCACTGTGGGTACCTGTTCTGGCTGGCTGACTGGCAGACTAGCTGTATACGTTCTGTCTGACTTTCTGTCTGTTCACCTGCTTGCCTGCTCCTTGGCTTACAGCATCATAACAGTTGTTTATTGAAGAAAATATGGAGCATGCTCCATCCTCATGTACAGTAGGAGTAGAATAGGTCCTTTTGGTACATATCTAGGATCAGCTTGCCCTCCCCAAATCCTAACTCTTAGAATGCAAAAACTGACTTTAGATCAGCGTCTAAAAGTAACTTAATCCTCACTCCGGCAAGAACGGCCGTCGTCATGGAAACCACCCCCGCTGCCACGGCAACCAGAGCAGCTGTCACAGTAAGCAGAACGACTAGCGTCTCACGACGCGCTCAAACAACCGCGCGCGCTCCTACACTAGAGAGCATGTCAAAGTTGACTGTTGTTGCCTCTCAGTCTGGCAGCGAGAGAGGAAAGAGCGAAAGCCGAAAAACATAATGGTGCAAAAGGGGGCGTCGTTATGGCATGATGATGCAATACTAGTCATCTTCACAAGGTTCTGCCGCCTGTGATCTAGCAGCCTCCACCGTCTCACCCTCTGCTAATGATTAGGACTCGCCGAGCGCTCCCAGACTATTTGTGTTTGCGCTCCCTTTCCAGAACCTATCCAGGCGTTTTCATAAAGGTATCACCAAATTGAAAACACTTGAATGGAAAGTGGTGTTTACTGAAGTTTGCTCTTTGATTTGCTCTCCGGAGCCCAAACAACACATGAAGAAAAAAAGAGAGGGAAAGAGAAAGAGGGAGGGAGGAGGAGAGAAATAAAGGGCTCTCCCGTCAAACTCCAACCAGGATACCGCGTCGGCGTTTTTATAAGAGCGTTCTAATCAAACTCCATCTGAGGAGAATTGAGATCAAAGACAAGGCAGTGCTTTCGTTAGGCTTTGAACGAAAGCTCCCGAAAAGCCATTGATTCTGCTGCAGGAGACTTCAGAGAGCCTGTCTGCGGCTCCCTGAGACAGAGACGTACTGAGACATACTGTAGACATACTGTCTCGGACACAGACATAGAGAGACAGACATAGGCATTCATGGACACCATATAGACATCATAGTGGTCGTCCCCTGTGGCTCAGATGGTACAAAGAAACACAAAGGAAACACAGTGAGAGGTAACGGAGAAATGCACGAACACGGTGACACTGTTGAAGTTCACTCAAGACCCACTTTGAGTCAGGGAGACCGAGCTATAGGTAGTAAGCCAGGCTGATCTATAACAACGTGGTTAAACCTCGTCTTACCGCGCCGACAAAACAGTTTTCTCATCATTTTGGGTGTCCCCTTGAGATCCCTGCACCACAGAGAAACCCCAAAACCCCGCCTGTCCGCACTTCGTTTCATGACCCCATTTTCTCTGTCATTTTAACTCGGAATGATGTCACCCTTAAAGAGTGACTGCGCAGTTAAATGGGATTTAATGAGGAATTTGCGTTAGTGCCTCTGACAAACAGAGACATTAAAAAGGCTTGAGGGTTTTACCAGTGGATTATGGGAAAAGAGGGGGAGGTTTTCTTCGAATGAAAGGACACCTGCACGATGCTTTATTCGCCCAAAAGGGATGCTGTTATTCCCAGGCGCCCGGCTGGTAATGTGTCGATCGTTGCCTTAGTGTGTAATCCAAATTACAACTGTGTGTGTTTGTTCCCTGCAGTTGTGAGCCTGGAGGGCCGTGCGGTGCACCTGGCCACGTTGGTCCGTGAGGCCGAGCAGCGTGTGGGGGACTTGCAGGCCCAGGTGCACCGTGAGTTCCCCGGGGAGCGGGAGGCGTCGGACCATGAGAGGCAACTCAAGGCCTGGGAGTGGAGGCACCGGCTCTTCAGACGCATGCAGACGGGCTTTGAGCATGCCAGTTAGTAGACACACACACACACACACACGGACACACACGCACACACACGCCACAACACACATAATACACACACAGGGGGCACTGCTTTGTTCCACTTAATTGTAAAATATGCTGTGTGTGTGTGTGTGTGTGTGTGTGTGTGCGCGCGTGCACGTGCGTCTGTGTGCGTGTGTGTGTGTGTGTGTGGTGTGTGTGTGTGTGTGTGTGTGTGTGTGTGCGTGCGCGTGCACGTGCGTGCGTGCGTGTGTGTGTGTGTGTGTGTGTGTGCGCGCGTGCACGTGCGTGCGTGCGTGTGTGTGTGTGTGTGTGTGTGTGTGTGTGTGTGTGTGCGTGCACGTGCGTGCGTGCGTGCGTGTGTGTGTGTGTGTGTGTGTGTGTGTGTGTGTGTGTGTGTGCGTGCACGTGTGTGTGTGCGTGTGTGTGTGTGTGCGTTACATATTTTGGAGCCAGAGATCATGTGCTAGGCTCCACTTGAAGTACAGTTGGGGCCCAGATCTTTCCAGCGTCGCCTTGATTTCCATTTTTTTTGTTCTTTTTTTGTTGTTGGTGGCATTCTGTCTGGGCTGAGCTGTTAATAGGTTCCACGTTGTGATGGCTGGGACAGAGCGGGGTGTGTGTGTGTATACACCCAAGCGTGTGTGTTCATGCTTATATGTCTGAGCACATGCATGTGTGAGTAGGCCTATGTGTGCGTGCGTGTGTGTGTGTGTGCGCGCGTCTGGGGTGTGTGTGTAGTGCGTCTATGTTCCCTCTTTAACTTTTTATAGGCATTTCTTGACACGCGTGGTGGTAGGTAGACAGACAGCCCCTTTACACCCTACTCAATCTGGACTTTGATGCATAGAGGAGTTCTTCATTACTTTACATACTCCATGCTTTTATGACCAGACACATTTTGTAGGCTTTTCTCAGCCACTCAACCACAGTAGTCAAATTCTTCAGATAGTGGAAGGTGCGTGTTATGATTATGAATAAAGAAAAAAAGACATCTTTGGGTGATTGAACACTGTATGTAACTGTGTCACCGCAAGTCGACTGATGAATGATTGTAAAGTGCGATATCAATTTAGTTGATCTTGATTTAACCACAATCGTCCACACAGCAACACTTTTCCCTGTTTTCCAGGGAGTGCTGGGTATGTGACATATTCCATGAAACCATTAACATTTATGACTTTTTGTCAGCCCTGATTGACTCTCACTGACTCACTGAATAACATTGTTGAAGCCCTAAAAAGCCAACAATACCGGATAATATGAAGATGTTTGTCCGTCCACAGGCCCTCCGGATGTTCCCAGCTCTGTCCGTCTGTCTGTCAGTAGCAGCTCCAGTCTGAGGGTGGACTTCCAGGAGCCTCTCAGTGTCAACTCTGCAGTAGTCACCAAGTACAAAGGTCAGCACCCGTTACATGCTACTTGCAATGCTTACTAATAAGACATGAAGTCATGTTTATTATTCTATAGAGGCTGGGAGGAAAGTAGGTACGAAATGCACTAATGTAACTGTGTGTGTGCGCGCTCTCCACAGTGAGTTGGAGCAGTTCCCCTTCCCTCAGTCCTCTGTTGGGTGAGGCGCTAGTAGAGGACACCAGTCTATTGCAGTGCAACATTACCGACCTCACACGCGTGAGTATATATTTATGTTCAGTAAGGCACACCATACCAAAACGCTTTGCAACAAAAAACAGCATTCTACACTCTAATTGGACAAGTTTAGATAGCACCTTTTATTTAACCAGGTAAGTTGACAGAGAACACATTCTCATTTACAGCAACGACCTGGGGAATAGTTACAGGGGAGATGAATGAGCCAGTTGTATGCTGGGGACGGTTAGGTAACCGTAATGGTATAAGGGCCAGATGGGGAATTCAGCCAGGGTTAACACCCCTACTCTTACAATAAGTGCCATGCGATCTGTAGTGACCACAGAGAGTCAGGACATCTGTTTAACGTTCCATCCGAAAGACATCACCCTACACAAGGCAATGTCCCCAATCACTGTCCTGGGATTGGGGGGGGCAGAGGAAACAGTGCCTCCTACTGGCCCTCCAACACCACTTCCAGTAGCATCTGGTCTCCCAGCCAGGACCAATCCTGCTTAGCTTTAGAAGCAAGCCAGCAGTGGGATGCAGGGTGGTATGCTGCTGGCATACCTGGTTCACTCCGTTCTTTCCCTACTGAACACAACACAGGGTTATTCCAAAGCACTGATGTTTTTCTCCCCCAGCTATCAATGAATAATTTCATTTCCATCAAATCTTACATCCAAGTTAAATACCTCAGCTAGAGAGGCAAACACACACACACACGCACACACACACACGCACACACACACACACACGCACACACACACACACACACACACACACACACACACACACACACACACACACACACACACACACACACACACACACACACACACACACACACACACACACACACACACACACACACACACACACACACACACAGGCCCATCGCATCAGAGTGATGCTCAATCAGAATGTCAAAATGTCACCATGTCTCAGTCAGATCGACACTTTCCCATGTGTCTGAAAACCAAATTTCCACTGCTTCCACCTCAGGCCTTATAAAGGCAGCCAGCGATGGCATATAGCTATACTTTCCCCATTTACGGGTGAGAAAGCAACACACAAAAACACAACAGTTAGCTTTCCAACAGCTGGTAGCTTTGACCGATAAAAACATTTGGAAGGCCACTATTCCACATGAAGGGCCATGATAGGAATCACATATGTGTCTGAGCCACTCGGTTAGATGTCACATTGTTAAGGCCTTTTATCATGTGATACTTCTGTACTCCAAAAATTCTCTTTCCTTTCTAGTCACTAGTCATCTGAGCACGCACACTATAAACACACACACACACACACACACACACACACGTAACACGCACACACACACACACACACATTTAAATTAGGGCAGAAAGAGTTAGAGCTCTGTAAAATAAACTGCTCAAACACATTTCATTGTTTAAAATCTCAGCTCCCGTCATTGCATAAGGGAGCTCAGCCAGACACACACGCACACAATATATAACCTGATTTATGGTTTTCATTTTAGACGGGCACATAGACAGACAGGCGCTCCGGGGACATTATTGTGCAGGAGAAATCCCCCGGTGCATATAGGTCCTCTAGGCTCTGTCGCCATGCCACCCACACACACACACACACAGACAGTATGAGGACATGCAGGGACAAACATTACCGCCCAATGTATGTGCTATGAAAAAGAACACATCATTTGTCAACTGCATCACTATTAGAGACACTTTATCGCAAATAATTCAAAAGACCCTTTAATAGGAATAATATTTCATTTATTTTGTTTCATGTACGTCATTTTATTATTTCATTGTGCAGTGTGTTAATGCCATCTCTTTGTGTTGTTCTGTGGCAGGGAGAATATTACTATTTCCAGGTGTCTGCATTCAACATGAAGGGATGGGGTCCTACCCAGAACTCCACCCCATCCTGCGCCTCCCCTTCCAGTAAGTCCACCTCTCTATCCCCTCATCTGTGTGTCCGTTCATGCGTTGGGCTGTTCTCATTGAACCCGCATTTAGCGCGTCGTCTGAGCCGAATTTCCAACGCCAACGTCATTTCAGCGTTGCTTAACTCCCTCTTACCAACTTCCATGGTATTGGGTGGTTAGGTGGTTGGTGGTTGGCAGCTAGACCCCCCCTGGCCAGAAGCAGGGTACCGGACCCTCGTCTAATGCCGGACGTCAGTGTGTGTAACCTTAGCTGTGTGACTAATGAGATCAGCCAATGGGTGGTGTCAACAGTCAAGTCAACAGCTGAGGAGATGAATGGTCAGAACACCCCGGCCTCTCTCCTTCTCTCTATTTCTAAGTCTGTCTCTTCCTGTCTCTCACTGTCTCTTTCTCACTCTCTCGATCTCTTGATCTCTCGATCTCTCTCTCTCTCTCCCAGTTAGGACACGAGGGGAGGAAGCCAAATTAGATTATTGAGATGTACCCGACCCGCAGTCGTTTCCACATTCCGAGTGGGATTCCCGACATCGTGGTGTGGGATGAGTTTTAGAGCGTGTGCGTAAAAACCTCAAAGTGCGTCAACTGCTGTTGACTTTTCCTTTCAACACCTGACCAAACTGAATGTCCATGGTGGGAGAGAGAGCGAAAGGAAACGGCAGTGTATGACAGAAGAATAGACATTGTGTACCCCTGCGTTTGGCACACGTTCGATGTGTGTGTGTTATTGTGTGTGTGTCACATACGTGTTTGTTTGTCTGCACTTGTTTGTGTGTGTTCATTTTAAGCATGTTTGTGTGTTTCTGTGCTTGTGTAAAAAGGTGTAAACACATACAAACATACCAAAGTGTGTATGAATTTGCCTGTGCAAGTCTGTATAGTGTGTAGAGCATGTCTGTGTCTCTCCCTGTATATATGAGAGAGAGAGAGAGAGAGAGAGAGAGAGAGAGAGAGAGTGAGAGAGAGAGAGAGAGAGAGAGAGAGAGAGAGAGAGAGAGTCAGCCTGGGCTTTCCCTCTCTCTCCCCCCAACCACCCCCTTCCCACCTCTCTCCCCTCCCTTCGAGCTAATTTCGATGGTTGCGTGTTTGTGTTTTCCATCTGGGGCTACCACTGGAAATATTTGCATGTCTGTGAGAGCTGGGGCCGTAAAGGCCCAACAGTGGGGCCCTTATACGAGGACCTCTCTCTCCGCCCGGGGCCATTAAAGAGGCTAGTTGTCCAGTCAGGACAGGAACCTTTCCGGGAATAGAGCTCACGGTGTTTCACCCAGCCTCCAGGGGCCCACGGGGGATAACCAAGACGCCGCTGTTGCTGCCGTCTTATCACCAGCACATCATCCTCCCTCCCTCCTTCCTTTTCTACTCCTCTGCGGGCCACTGCTGCCACACTCTCTCTATCTAGAGGGAGAGTCTATACTAAACTGTTTACCCCTTGTGTATACAGTGGGACTGAGGGAGGGATGTGTAGTGTGTCTGTCTGTGTAGGGGGGTGTACAGTGTGTTTGTGTACTGTAGGCGGTGTGCGCGTGCGCGTGCGTGTGTGTGTGTGTGCGTGTGTGCGTGTGTGTGTGTGTGTAGGGGGGTGTACAGTGTGTTTGTGTACTGTAGGCGGTGTGTGTGTGTGTGTGTGTGTGTGTGTGTGTGTGTGTGTGTGTGTGTGTGTGTGTGTGCGTGTGTGTGCATGTGTGTGTGCTTATGTGTGTGTGTGTTTGTGTACTGTAGGCGCTGTGCGTGTGTGCATGTGTGTGTGTGTGTGTGTGTGTGTGTGTGTGTGCAGTATGTGGGCGGGGTGAGGCGTGTGGCGTGTTGCACTCCTGCATCTCTCAGTCGCCGTGTGCCCGCGTATGTATAGGGGGGAGAGGGAGGGACAGGTCTGCACACACTGAGTGCTCTCAGTCGGCTCGCTCCAAGTGGCAGCAGCAGCAGACACTGGAGCTGTCTCTCCCTCTTAGCCAACCACAGCTTTCTCACACTGAGGTGGCACTGACACACTATGTTCCCCCCCCTCCCCCTTATTTCCATGTAATGCAGGTTTATGACATTGATAGTTCACTGGCACAGTTTGCGGTGTATGTGCCTTGCTCATGGGCACAATGGCTGTCGGTGGCACCCCAGGTGGCACCAGATTTGTATTTATTGTTCATTGTTTCTGTATGTATCTGCAGGTTGGAGGGAGATTGACGGCCGTGCACCTCGCCAGCGGGGACAGAAGGAGGCGCTAGACCAGCTACTGGGACAGATTAAAGAGACGCACCGCCACTGTGTGTGCCACGGTATAAAGAGTCTCCCCGTCTTCTCTTCTCGGCTACCTCAACATGTAGTATAAGTCATCTCTACTACTTATACAGGATCAGACCTTTCTGAATCCTCCTTAATGTTAAGGTTAGACCGGGGCTGTAGTAGTCTGATCCTAGGTCTGTGGTTAAGGGAAACTTGAGTCCTGAACACTTTGTGCCACACTGAAATGAACCCCCATCTTTTCATAAGTAAGCAGTTTTCCCAAACTGAATAATGTTCCTCGGTCTCTCACTTGGAGTGGGAGCATATTCAATGGCAAATATATCTTGGAGATCTCACTCAATGCTTCACTGTGCTTTGGTTTATGCTTCTTGTTCAATTGCTCCTTTTGCTTTTGTTTCCAAAATACCTCTGACAGTAAATTGGCTCGATAATTGAATGTTAAGGCCTGATAACATAGAAGATTTCCTCTGGTGGTTGTGAATCCAGTTTCACAACAAAACAGTCAGTCAGTCAGCTCAGCCCTATATTGAAATGGTAGGATATATAGTATATGCATATACTGTATAGTAAACTATTACTATGTATAAACGTATATACCTACTGTATATACATAGCATAATGACGTAACATGTCACATATAGTAATCAGGGGAGTAGCAGTGTATACTATGCCTACTATATATACATATAGCATAATGATATAATGTATGTAGCATGTCATGTATAGTCATCAGTAATAATCTATATAATAGTCAGCATTCAGTCCCCTGGCCAGGCTTTTCCAGTTCACGCACGGTAGCCGAGGTCGTCTGTCCCAGGTCATGTTTGTTGTTCTTGTAGAGACGGAGCCTTGACTCTAGTTTGAGGGCTATAAATTAACACTGACTGGCTGCAGCCTGGTCCCCCTACAGGCCTCCAGGACCCCTGTCTGCCCCCCCCCCCCAAACTGCCCACCCGCACCCCCCTTCTCCAAACACTATTAATTAAACTGTGAAAGGGGCCTTGACTAACACAGGCACCCCAGCGGACGGCTATACCTGTCTGTCTTACTCAGTGTCAGGGCGGTAAGAGGGCTGTTGGGGGGGAGGTGAACTGCAGCTCGTTTTCTTGTTATTCCACCACGACTCGTCTCATGAAAATAAAATGTGTTCATTTCTCCTGAATAGGGGATTTATTGACTTAAGTGGCCTGAGCCGGAGTGAGATTGCCTCAGGGCTTCTGTGTAGGGAGGGGGACCCCGCAGGTTCTAATGAATTGTAAAGCACATTATCTCACTTGCACCCCCCCCCCCAGGCCCACTAAAAATAAACATGTCCCCTCAGAGAGAACTGACCTCCCTGTCAGTGAAAGACGAAGGGTTACCCCCTACACCTCCTTCTCCTGTAACCCCCTGCCCCACCCTCCGTCCCCCCAGTACGTCTTTTTAGGTCTCTATATCTATATACGGCTGGCTCTGACACCTCCTGTCTGTCCAGGTAAACACACACGCACGCACACACACACACGCACGCACACACGCACACACACACACACACACAGCCCCCCTTTGTGACTGCACTTAGAATGGCTGGTTTCCTCTGGCCCTATAGTCTGCTTCAGCGTGTGTGTGAATGTGTCAACTGACCTAACCTGAATAGAACACATGAAATGACCAACACATTCCACTACACTACTGTGTATACACTTAAGCTGTGGGACACAGGATGCAGTATCCATTCCTAACAGTGATGCACCGAAGACAATTCTTACTGTGAATTCTTACTGAGTCTTTGGCTTGGTACAGTAGTTCTATTAATCACTGTCTTGACCCTCTCATCCTTTCAGAGCAGTGCAAAGCCCCTCCACATGTGAGGAAACATTCCGTATCCAAAAGCTTGCGCCACCTCTTCCAGCCTACCAGTAAATTTGTCAAAAGCTTGAAACGGTATTTAAGCATTTTACACCTTCTTATATCTCCTGCGTTCCATCTTCACTTTCATGAGATTATTTATTTTCACACCTACAGTACCAGTCAAAAGTTTGGATACACCTACTCATTTAAAGGTTTTTCTTTATTTGTACTATTTTCTACATTGTATAATAATAGTGAACATATCAAAACTATGAAATAACACATATGGAATCATGTAGTAACCAAAACAGTGTTTAACAAATCAAATATGTTTTATTTTTGAGATTTTTCAAAGTAGCCACCCTTTGCCTTGATGACAGCTTTGAACACTCTTGGCATTCTCTCAACCAGCTTCATGAGGTAGTCACATGGAATGCATTTCAATTAACAGGTGTGCCTTGTTAAAAGTTCATTTGTGGATTTTTTTCCCCTTCTTAATGCATTTGAGCCAATCAATTGTGTTGTGACAAGGTAGGTGTCACATTCTGACCTTAGTTATTTTGTTATGTCTTTGTTTTAGTATGGTCAGGGCGTGAGTTGGGTGGGTTATCTATGTTCCGTTTTCTGTTGAGTGTTTGTATCTGCACCAGACAGAACTGTTTTGGTTTTGTTCGTTCACTTTGTTGTTTTTGTT
This sequence comes from Oncorhynchus nerka, assembly GCF_034236695.1. Lineage (NCBI taxonomy): Eukaryota > Metazoa > Chordata > Actinopteri > Salmoniformes > Salmonidae > Oncorhynchus > Oncorhynchus nerka. The sequence goes on from NC_088418.1 coordinate 25,849,574, forward strand.
CAGTGTTCTATTACTTTATTAAAAATATGGACACTTACCACGCTGCGCATTGGTCCTCACCTTCTTCCACTGTCAACGGCCGTTACAGAATCACCCACCAACCAAGGACCAAGCAGCGTGGTATCGGGCAGCAGCAGAAATCTCTGGACTCATGGACATGGGAGGAGATTCTGGAAGGGGAAGGACCTTGTGCACAGGCTGGGTTGAATATCACCTCCCCAAGGCAGAGCTGGAGGCAGCGAAAGCTGAGCGGCGGTGGTATGAGGAGGCAGCACGGCAGCACGGCAGCGCGGCAGGATGAGAGGCAGCCCAAAAAATGTCTTGGGGGGGAGGCACACGGGGAGTGTGGCTAAGTCAGGTAGGAGACCTGAGCCAACTCCCCGTGCTTACCGTGGAGAGAGGTGGATCGGGCAGGCACCGTGTTATACCGTGAGGCGCACGGTGTCAGTTTGGGAAAACTCTTGGCAGCAAGAGCCTCTCGGTGGATGCTTCAGAGTACCCAAGTGGCGTCGGGAGCAACTGCATGCGCGTTACCACTCCACTATGTCTCCCTGTCATGGCTTTTGCGCCATCAGTACGGATACCAACACATCTTGACCACCAAAGTCCATTTGATGTCACAAAGCTGTCCAGTACTTTAAAAATATCCTCTCCTGTTGTCCTGGTTTTCAGAAGAGGATGTCTTCCTTAATTGACCCCCCATAAATGCAACGGGCATATACCAGGAGCTATGCCAGGCCCGCCACGTCTGTTGACTAATCCAGCTGTAACGCATAGAATTCACTGGCTTGTATGTACAGCAGTAATTGTTTCAACACATCTCCTGCCATGTCACTGAAGAAGGCATTGTCTGTATCTTTTTTTGGGCTTTTCCCCCAGCATTGTCCCAAAACTCACCCAAATGTATAGCCCCGTTGGAAAATATAAATGGACTGTTTGAAAATGTGAATCACATTTTTATTTGCCGTATCCCTGACAGCATTTCGCGTACCCCTGGGGGGAATACCAGCTTTACGACATTAATGTCAGTCAATGCAGAACATTCCAAGAACTTTGAAAGTTTCTTCAAGTGCAATCGTAAAAACCATCAAGCGCTATGATGAAACTGGCTCTCATGAGGACCGCCACAGGAAAGGAAGACCCAGAGTTACCTCTGCTGCAGAGGATGCGTTCATTACAGTTACCAGCCTCAGAAATTGCAGCCCAAATAAATGCTGAACGGAGTTCAAGTAACAGACACATCTCAACATCAGCTGTTCAGAGGAGACTGCGTGAATCAGGCCTTCATGGTCAAATTGTACAATCACACCACCTCAACACAATTGAGATGGTTTGGGATGAGTTGGACCGCAGAGTGAAGAAAAAGCAGTCAACAAGTGCTCAGCATATGTGGGAACTCCTTCAAGCATTCCAGGTGAAGCTGGTTAAGAGAATGACAAGTGTGTGCAAAGCTGTCATCAAGGCAAAGAGTAGCTACTTTGAACAATCTCAAATCTAAAATATATTTAGATTTGTTTGGTTACTTTTTTGGTTACTACAGGATTCCATATGTGTTATTTCATTATGTTGATGTCTTCAGTATTATTCTACAATGTATGAGATAGTAAAAATAAAGAAAAACCCTTGCATGAGTAGGTATGTCCAAACTTTTGACTGGTATAAATGCTACGAATGCCACAAAATATCATCTCAAATGTCATTCTACCTATAGGCTATTGTGAGAATTAATAGTTCAAGGAGACCTTCATTGTGCTGTTGAGAATTAGTGACTTTGGAGAATTGATCAAAACTAACTGACTCTGATTTGTCTTTATTGTCCTCCAGAGGTCTCTACTTGACGTCTATATTCTACCGAGATGACAATGTACTTGTGACGCCTGAGGACCAGATCCCCATCGTAGAGATAGATGACTCCTACTCCAGCTCACTGATGCAGGACTTCCTGTGGTTCACTAAGGTAACGTACGGACTAGTTCCATACCTAACCATTCGCATTTGACAGGGTCCACTGGTATTTACTTGGTACCTGGTAGAAACTTGGATTATTACTGTGTAATTGCCATTTGATCCGAAATGCTTGTGCGTTTCTCCATCCTCAGGTGTCCTACCTATGGGAGGAGATTCCGTGGCTGCAGCAGTGTCTCAGCCCCTCCCAGTCTTCCTGCTCCTGCACCCTCCAGACACGCCTCAAGATGCTGCAGGCCGTATCCCAACTACAGGTACATCCTTACCCATCAATACTGTTATAAACATGACATAACACCTCAATACATAACACTTTAAATGGGTGGGAGATATCCTAGCGGTTAAGAGCGTCAAGACAGTACCCGAAAGGTCACCGGTTCGAATCGCCGAGCCGACAAGGTAAAAAAAATCTGCCGATGTTCGATTGAGCAAGGCACTTAACCCTAATTGCTCCTGTAAGTCGCTCTGGATAAAAGCGTCTGCTAAATGACTAAAACTGTAAATGTTAGTAACACCCTTATAACCACTCGTGGTCATTTATCACTAGTTACCACTGATCATTTTCTATTTATTTCACCTTTATTTAACCAGGTAGGCTAGTTGAGAACAAGTTCTCATTTGCAACTGCGACCTGGCCAAGATAAAGCATAGCAGTGTGAACAGACAACACAGAGTTACACATGGAGTAAACAATTAACAAGTGAAAACCATATAATCTTGATTAAAAAAACTCATCTCCAAAACCATGACATATTGATCAAATATTGGTCAGAACCATCAAATGTTAGTTGAAACCATCAGATTCTGGTCAAAACCATGTGTCTTTGACAAGGTATTTTTGGGGCTGTTTTTGCAGGGAATGCTGGGAACTCAGGACCTGGGTCAGGTTTACTTTGAGCCAATCAAAGACAAGCATGGCAACGCTCTGCTGGTGTTGCTGAAGGACATGAACGTGTGTCCCAGTCTGGACGGGGTGAAGTGGACACATCTGTGTAAGCTTCAGCTTCAACGCAAGTCCATCTCGTCCCCCGAGGAGCCCACGGCCCTGGACACGCTGCTCATCACCCTCCACGTATGTCCCAACCCACTACAACCTCTGGTGTTTAGAGCTTAGCAATGTAACGTTAGTGACACCGAGACCCTTTTCCTTAAACATTACAGAATCCCCAGAGAATAAGGTGAAGTCATTTGAAATAGCTAATTGGATTGCGTTTGAATGTGAGGAAAATTACGTAAGCTTTAGGTATTCATTTGAACAGCCTACAATTTAGCATGTTCAAAAGAAGCTAAGGCTGCATTCATACCAAACCAAAACCACAATGTAGATGAAACAGTTCCTTATATTTACCCTTCACCACATTGTATGTGTTTATTTTAATTGTACACACGGCAATCCGCTGCCTGTCATGCCAATGTGCATGTCTAAGTAGTCTATTAACTTAAGCTAGTCCAGTTGACTCACAGTCACGGCAGACATTTAGTCACAGCAGACATCAGGTCCAATGGATCCATGCCAGCAAAACAGCTCCTGTAATCTCCTGTATGCTCAAGTTCCCTGAAACACCATTCATTTAAATAAGAGTCTTTCAGACATACAGCGCAATTTTAAAGTATTCAGACCCCTTTGACTTTCTCCACATTTTGTTACGTTACAGCCTTATTCTAAAATGGATTAAATTAAACATTTTCCTCATCAATTTACACACAATACTCCCTAATGACAAAGTGAAATAGGTTTTTAGACACTTTTGTAAATTTATTACAAATAAAAAACAGAAATGCCTTATTTATATAGGTATTCAGACCCTTTACTATGAGTCTCGAAATTGAGCTTACTGTAGGTACATCCTGTTTCCTTTGATCATCCTTGAAATGTTTCTACAACTTGATTGGAGTCCACCTGTGGTAAATTCAATTTGATTGGACATGATTTGGAAAGGCACACACCTGTCTGTATAGGGTCCAACAGTCGACTGTGAGTGTCAGAGCAAAAACCAAGCCATGAGGTCAAAGGAATTGTCCATAGAGACAGAGACAGGATTGTGTCGAGGCACTGATCTGGGGAAGGGTACCAAAGAATGTCTGCAGCATTGAAGGTCCCCAAGAACACAGTGGCCTCCATCATTATCATATTGAAGAAATTTTGAACCACCAAGACACTTCCTGGAGCTGCCCGCCCGGCCAAATTGATTATTAGGGGGAGAAGGGCCTTGGTCAGGGTGGTGACCAAGAACCCATTGGTCACTCTGATAGAGCTCCAGAGTTCCTCTGTAAGAGATGGGAGAACCTTCCAGAAGAACAACCATCTCAGCAGAAATCCACCAATCAGGCCTTTATGGTAGAGTGGCCAGACAAAAGCCACTCCTCAGTTTGCCAAAAGGCAACTAAAGGACTCTCAGACCATGTGAAACAAGATTCTCTGGTCTGATAAAACCAAGATTGAACTCTTTGGCCTGAATGCCAAGCATCACATATGGAGGAAACCTGGCACCATCCCTATGGGTCAGCATCACGCTGTGGGGATGTTTTTCAGTGGCAGGGACTGGGAGACTAGTCAGGATTGAGGAAAAAATGAACGGACCACGGAGAGAGTACAGAGAGATCCTTGATGAAAACCTGCTCCAGAGCGCTCAGGACCTCAGTCTGTGATGAAAGTTTACCTTCCAATAGGACAATGAGACTAAGCACACAGCCAGGACAACAGGAGGAGTGGCTTTGGGACAAGTGGGGTCCACCCAGGGTCCAGACTTGAACCCTATCAAACATATCCGGAGAGACCTGAAAATAGCTAAATAGCTCTGCAGCGATGCTCCCCATCCAACCTGACAGAGCTTGAGAGGATCTTCAAAGAAGAATGGGAGAAACTCCCCAAATAAAGGTGTGCCAAACGTGTAGTGTCATACCCAAGAAGACTCAAAGCTGTAATTGCTGCCAAAGGTGATTCAACAAAGTACTGAGTAAAGGGTCTGAATACTTATGTAAATGTTGTATTTCAGTTTTTTCTATTTAATACATTTGAAAACATTAAAAAAAGTGCTTTGTCATTATGGGGTATAGTGTGTAGATTGATGAGGGAAAAATACAATTGAATCAATTTTAGTATAAGGCTGTAACGTAACAAGATGTGGGAAAAAGGCAAGGGGTCTGAATACCTTCCGAATGCACCGTACTTTACAAACGTACATTTTCATTAAGTAGTTCTCAGACTCTGTTGTAGACTTACCAATTTCAAATCAAAAGGTTTACCAAACAATTATCAACTAAGAGCAGTTGGCTTTAGTAATATTCAAATGTATTTGAACACATGTGAAGACAATCATATACAAGTGACGTGATCATTGCATTGTGAAAAGCAATGACTTTATATGAACACGCATTGCAATCTGAAACATGAATTTCTAGATGCAACTGATGAATACGTTTAGTGAAAAAGGGACTGTATGATTTTGTGTGTTGTACTTAGTCAACTGAAATTGTGCTTAAGAGTTTTGAAGTAACTGCCATTTTTAAGGATCTGTTTTGAATTTTGTACTAAGCATTGTGGAAATGTACCACACACTTGTGAAAATGCACCAAAGCGATAGAAAGAAACTGTAAATATGGCTTATGATGCCAAATATGAACAAATGATATGATTGAAAACATATGAAATGCATTGTACGGTTATTATTTCACATTAACCAACAAAAAAATACAAAAGACCACAGACTGGTGCAAGCTGATCCTCAAAGCCCTCAAAGCAACAACATCATCTAAATAAATGACATCAAAATAAACTATTTCAAAGGCCATCCCAGACGTCAACAACGGCTGTCTCATGCCTTCCCCGTCTGGTTCCCATCGTCTATTTCAGGAGAAGCTGGCGTACCACAGACGGAGCAGGAAGCTCATCTCCCCAGGCCTGTACCTGGGCTACCTGAAGCTGTGTAGCTCTGTGGACCAGATCAGAGCCCTGGTGCCTCAGAAGCTACCCAACGTCCTCTGTCATGCTAAGATACGAGACAACTGTAATGTGTCTAGGTGAAGTACCTGGATACCAGCCACCGGGGTTTATCAGGGAATTCATTGATTTCATGTTATGGTGTTGTTATTGAAATACTAGCCATTGTCTGTAATATATTTGTAACTGTGTGTGTTTCCGTGTGTGTGTGTGTGTGTATCAGGGAGGAGTGGCAGTGGCTGCAGGCCCTCAGTTCTCTGGAGGAGTCTCTGGAGATGGACCAGGATGTGCAGAGCGCTCCACACCGCCTCCTACAGGACCTACGCAGCGCTGCCAAGGACCTCATGGCCCACATGAACATCCCTGTCAGCCAGGTCAGTACTCATCCATCCATCCATCCACCCATCCTTCCATCCATTACTATCCTTTACATGGCATCAATGTCATAGTTGTGACTCAGTATGCTGTCCCGCTGTCCCAGGTGCAGGACTTCCGTATCTATTCCCAGGAGGTGTTGGAATTTGGGGACACAGTGTCCTTCCTGCTACTGCTGCCCCCCTCAGACGACGTGTGTACGGCCCCCGGCCAGAACAACCCCTATTCCCCCCGATCAGGCTTCCTCACCCTGCCTCTGCAGATCTTTGAGCTGGGTCAGTACTGCTCTGTCTAGTAGGATTTCCTTATGTCTTCCAATTACTGTTATTTATGCAACTATAGTCATTCAGTTGACATCCGATTGATTGGCCTATTGTGACTTCTTTTTTTTTAAAGTCTGTCCTGTGCCCTTTTCTATCCCCCTCTACAGTTCACTTTGATGCCTACTGCCCCAGCTTCATAGGGCAGTACTGCCGTGTGTCTGCCCTGCTGGAGCTGGAGTCGCTCATGTCCCAGCAGACCCTGAGGGAGGCCTTCTCTGAGACGGAGCTCCACGCCGCCAAGCAGAAACACCAGCAGGTCCAGGAGCACATGCAGGTAGGTTGGAGACCTAGCTGAGCTTCCCGTAACCTAGATATCCTGATCTGGATGTAGTCTCCAATTGCTCCATAATAATGGAAACTACAGTCATATCAGAGCTAAGCAAGCATCACGCAAGGAGCTAAAAGACCACCTGGAGCTCATTTGTAGCACATGGCGTTTCAAAGAGCACAAAAAAAGTAAACAATATTGCATTTGAAAGAGCACTAAAAGTTAACAATGTATTTTTCCTGCATGTTTCCCCCTATTACAGCAAATGGAGGAGGTGTGGCGGGAGGCGCGGTGGATCATGGACGCCCTGCAGTATGCCCGCTACAAGCAGCCCACCGGGGCCATTTCCCTGGGCTGGATCATCCACTTCTCCAGGGACGCAGTGCCCGACACGCCCCGCTCCACCTCCTCCCAGCCAGACTACCTTCCCTCACCCATGCCCTCCCCCGAACCCAGCCGCAAGCACTCTGGTAAGACCCCGAGAACCTATCTTATAGGGGGCAGAGATAGGGCAAGGGGCTTTTCCTCCTGGTCACACAGCCTTGTGGTGTACGGTCCATTTTACGAGAAAATAAATGATTGTTTGTGTATGTGTGGCTTATACAAAGGTGAATGGTTGTGTGTGTTTTACCCACAGGGGAATGATTGTGTGTGTTTTACCCACAGGGGAATGATTGTGTGTGTTTTACCCACAGGGGAATGATTGTGTGTGTTTTACCCACAGGGGAATGGTTGTGTGTGTTTTACCCACAGGGGAATGGTTGTGTGTGTTTTACCCACAGGGGAATGATTGTGTGTGTTTTACCCACAGGGGAATGATTGTGTGTGTTTTACCCACAGGGGAATGATTGTGTGTGTTTTACCCACAGGGGAATGATTGTGTGCGGTTGACCTAAAGATGAATAATTGTGTTTTTTGTTTCTCCCCCACAGTAGACTTCCACGGTCTCTCAGATGAAGAGGGTTCCTCTGAGGTCTTCCTCACCACCGACAGCGACTACGACTCTAGCCGTGCCCAGAGCCCCCGCGAGTTGGACCTTCTGCCGCCCTCGCCCCTCTCCTCCTCCGGCGGCGGTGTGGGAGGAGGGCTTGGAGGGGGTTCAGGGACAGGAGCACTGAGAGACTCCACCCCAGACGTGCTCCAGGCCTCGGAGCCCCAGACAGGCCCTACCGGCGAACAACGGCTGAGCGGAGGGGGGCCCGGTGGGGAGAGGCGGAGGGGAAGGGGGGGTCCCATGGAGCTCTTCGACAGCGACTTCATCCTACCCAGCAGGCAGATCGAACTGCTGAGGATCACGGAGAAGAGGCAGGCCTTCTGTGTGAGAACCAGTAGTCTTGAATTCCCCTCTGGTGGTCATACTGCACACTCACCCTCACCATCCTCCTCCCCCCACCGCCGCTGGCACCGACCCTCCTCTGTGGACCGCTGCTGCCCTGCTGAGCGATGCCTGCCGCACCCCCAGCCCCCCGTCCGCACCCTGTCAGAGGACAGCGGCACCCAGAGGCTCTCAGGTTCCCCCTCGCCCGGTGCCCACAGGAAAGGCTGGCACGCCACGCTCCGGGTGTACCCGCAGTACCGAACCGGGCTACCCAAGGAAACCAGTGTCAAGGTATGTGGAACTTGGCTTGAGGATGTCCGGGTTTAATGAATTGTTGTTCATGTTTGGGTAACTCTTTCATTTGGGTATCCAATTATAAAACTGTCATAACTCAGGTGTAACATTGAAACCCCTTTTGACCAATCACATTCTGCTTAATCTGATTGCCTCTGTTCCTCTTTCTCTTCCACTCTCTGTCCCTCCCCTCCCCTCATCTCTCCCCCTCCCTCCCAGCTGCGGGTGACCCCAGGCACATCGGCCAGGGAGATGGTCCAGCTGGTGGTGCAGGAGATGAACGCGGTGTCGCGCCGGCTCCTCAGCGGTAGCAGTAGTAATGGAGGGGGAGCAGAGGGGGAGAAGTGTCTGTACAGCCCTGAGCAGCTGGAGCACTTTGGACTGGTGCTGGTGGTGGACGGCAGGGAGAAGTGGCTCCAGGATGACTTCTGTCCCCTGGAGCTGCAGAACCCCTGGCTCCGGGGCAAGCTGTGTGTCCGCATCAAGGCGTACTCGCCCCTGGCACTGCAGTACAGCAGGGCGACTACTGTTTGAAACTAAGGGGTGGGGAAGGATTCAGGGGGAGGGGGGACTTTAGGTCTGGACTACTAGATGGAGGTTCCTCCTTAGGAAATGTTGGAACATGAACTTTTAACATTTTACATGGGCAAATCCGAGGCAGCCTCCCTGGGATGAACTTCCACTGGAATTTTCTCAAATGTTCTCCCTCTCTTTCTCTCTCGTTCAAACTTTTTTCCTCTTCGGTTGTTTTTACCGTCCAGCCACTGTAGCTACAGAGCACAGTCGGGGGTTTTCTGTTTGTTTGTTTGTTGTTAACTGAAATGCTGCTGTGAGACTCTGTTTCCCATAAAGTCTCTTCCCACCCCATGTAAACTACACTTTCTTCCTCAATACTCACCTGGACATCAAATGTACAAAAGGAAATGGAAAGCTGTTGTTATTACGTTATTTGCATCACCAAACGTCAAAGCCCAAACAAAGGGATGTGACGTGAGGAAGATGAATGAATGAATGCTACCGCGCTTTGGCATGGGGCGTGATTGACTGCAACACATTTTGGCGCCTGCGTTGCCAGAACGCCACGGTATTGTCATCTGCAGCCACATGAGGGTGGACAAGCCTTTTCCTATGAACTTTTCCTGTGAGCCCTCTCTCTCTCTCTCTCTCCCTCTCTCTCATTCCAAGAGGCTGTTGGCTGCAACCCTGCAGCCGGCCTTCCCGACGTTCCCAGGATGTGGGCCCTGGACTCTTCCCAGAGGGCCCAGAGCGAGGGAAGGGGGCTGGCGTCTCCCAGCTCGGGACAGAATCTGGAATCTGCCCTGCGGTTTGACCTCTAAGTTTGTCACTCTGTCAGACTCGCCTCCCCTGACCACTGTTGTAACTTTGGGAAGGAGAGAGCCAGGAGTACAGAGGATTACACACAAGAAGGAGGGAGGGAGGGAGGGAGGGAGGGAGGGAGGGAGGGAGGGAGGGAGGGAGGGAGGGAGGGAGGGAGGCTGCAATGTCTTTGGGATTCTGGAACTTACTTTCTGGTGTTTCTTTTTCGTCGAGTGCAGGAGAAAATACTTTGTACATGGTGACTCCCGCCAATCTGTGGTAAAGTCATAAAACAAACCATCATCTCATCCAACTTAGCCATCGAAAAGGCGTAGAACGCAGATTTGGATTTTGAAAAACAAAACCCAAACAGGAACAAAGAAAGAGAAGCAATACTTTACTTCCACGTGTTCTTTTCTCGTTTGTTTCTTTGTGATTCGAGACGATTGTACACCTTCCAGAATTCGTCAAAAGTCTGAGCCATGCTAGCCATGTGCTAACCGATCGCCAGTGCAGTGTTATCCAGGCCGCTGGTACTCCAGTCCGACCATTAAGAGGTGTTTGTCTCCTCATTGGTGGTCTGTTCGTCTGTACAGTGCTATAAGTACTCCAATGGAAATAGGATTGGCCAAGTTGCTCTTCAACATGACGCTAGAGGCTCCTTCCGCTCACAGTAACTGCAGGCTTTGGTTTTAGTCTAGCACTCGTCTTCGTGTTCATTAGGTAGAAAGGCAAAACCTTCAATGCACTCCTTCTTTGGACTTAAATAGCATTTTTAAAAGGTTCAAACAGAAGGCGTTTCAACCACGTATGAAAGACCCTGGTTGAATATGATGTCTGAAATGAAAGCCTGCACTTACTGTAACATTGTGGGTCCAGAAAAGTTCAATCCTGTTCTTGAACCTTCTACCCTGTTCTCGTCTTTCCTTAGACGTGGTTGTGTTCTCCGAGCCTGATATATGTGTTTGCAGAGTTTAGTTTCCTTTATCCTCCCCAAAAAACGTGTGTTTACATATAACTACGACAACAACAAAAAGTCTTAAAAGAGCAACTGATGTGAAGTTGTAATGGAAAAGTATTGGTTTTACTGATGGTTTGAACTCTTCTGTTTGCGCTTAGATGTATCGTTAAAGACGTTTTTGTTTTTTTTTTACAAGGGCAAACTGCAAAAAACAACAACAACAACATACAGTAAAACTGGACTGAATGTATCTACTGTTAGACGTCGGGCTGCTGGGTCTGTCAAGAGTATAGAAGTCAATTCTGAAGGGGGGAGGGGCAGAGGGTAAAGGGGGTTTGTGTCTCCCTTACCAGCCAAAGGAGAAGAAAAGCTCCATCTTGGACCCTTGGCAGATCCACTGAGCATAGTCATGAAGTCATTTTTTTTTAAATCTATTTTTATTGAACAATAAATTAATATTATCAAATAAAACTGTTGTTTTGAGGGTTTCTTTTTTTTTACCGATCACCGCGCAGGTGTCACACCCTGACCATAGTTTGCTTTATATGTTTCTATGTTTTGGTTGGTCAGGGTGTGAGCTGAGTGGGCATTCTATGTTGGATGTCTTGTTTGTCTATTTATATGTCTGGCCTGATATGGTTCTCAATCAGAGGCAGGTGTTAGTCATTGTCTCTGATTGGGAACCATATTTAGGTAGCCTGGGTTTCACTGTGTGTTTGTGGGTGATTGTTCCTGTCTCTGTGTTTTGCACCAGATAGGATTGTTTTAGGTTTTCGCACGTTTGTTGTTTTGTTAGTTTATTCGTGTACAGTTCCTTCATGAAAGAACATGAATAACCACCACGCTGCATTTTGGTCTGCCTCCCTTCACCACAGGAAAACCCTTACAGAATCACCCACCACAACAGGACCAAGCGGCGTGGTAACGGGCAACAGCAGGAGAGGCAGCAATGTCTGGACTATACTACTTGGGAGGAAATAGACAGGTGGGCGGTCGACCCAGGAGGAGTGCCGGAGCCCGCCTGGGATTCGCTGGAGCAGTGCGAGGAGGGGTATAGAAGAATGGAGTTGGAGAAGCAAGCACGGCGGCGCGGTAGGAAGCCCGAGAGTCAGCCCCAAAAATGTCTTGGGGGGGTGGCACACAGGAAGTGTGGCGAAGCCAGGTAGGAGACCTGCGCCAACTTCCTGTGCTTACCGGGGGGCTAGAGAGACCGGACAGGCACCGTGTTATGCTGTGAAGCGCACGGTGTCCCCAGTGCGGGTGCATAGCCCGGTGCGGTACATTCCAGCTCCGCGTATCGGCCGGGCTAGAGTGGGCATCGAGCCAAGTGCCATGAAGCCGGCTCTACGCAGCAGGTCTCCAGTGCGTCTCCTTGGGCCGGCTTACATGGCACCAGCCTTGCGCACGGTGTCCCCGGTTCGCCTGCATAGCCCAGTGCGGGCTATTCCACCTCGCCGCACTGGCAGGGCGACCGGGACCATTCAACCGGGTAAGGTTGGGCAGGCTCGGTGCTCAAGAGCTCCAGTGCACCTGCACGGTCCGGTCTATCCGTCACCACCTCCACGCACCAGCCCTCCGGTGGCAGCCCCCCGCACCAGGCTGTCTCTCCGGCTCATCCTTACTGGTGCTCCCGCCTGTCCAGCGCTGCCAGAGCCTTCCTCCTCTCCAGCGCTGCCGGAGTCTCCCGCCTGTCCAGAGCCCCTCTGCCCGGAGCTGCCGGAGTCTCCCGCCTGTCCAGAGCCCCTCTGCCCGGAGCTGCCGGAGCCCCTCTGCCCAGAGCTGCCGGAGCCCCTCTGCCCAGAGCTGCCGGAGCCCCTCTGCCCAGAGCTGCCGGAGCCCCTCTTCCCAGAGGCGCCAGAGCCCCTCTGTTCCGAGCAGCTGCCCCTCTGTCCCGAGCAGCTGCCCCTCTGTCCCGAGCAGCTGCCCCTCTGTCCCGAGCAGCTGCCCCTCTGTCCCGAGCAGCTGCCCCTCTGTCCCGAGCTGCCCCTCAGTCCAGTGTCATTAAGTAGGGTCGCCGTGGCTAGGAGGCCACGGAAGCGGACAAGGTGGGGGATTAAGACTACGGTGAAGTGGGGGCCACGTCCAGCACCAGAGCCGCCACCGCGGACAGATGCCCACACAGACCCTCCCCAATAGGTTCAGGTTTTGCGGCCGGAGTCCGCACCTTGGGGGGGGGTACTGTCACACCCTGACCATAGTTTGCTTTGTATGTTTCTATGTTTTGGTTGGTCAGGGTGTGATCTGAGTGGGCATTCTATGTTGGATGTCTTGTTTGTCTATTTCTATGTCTGGCCTGATATGGTTCTCAATCAGAGGCAGGTGTTAGTCATTGTCTCTGATTGGGAACCATATTTAGGTAGCCTGGGTTTCACTGTGTGTTTGTGGGTGATTGTTCCTGTCTCTGTGTTTTGCACCAGATAGGACTGTTTTAGGTTTTCGCACGTTTGTTTTGTTAGTTTATTCGTGTACAGTTCCTTCATTAAAGAACATGAATAACCACCACGCTGTATTTTGGTCCGCCTCTCTTTCACCAGAAGAAAACCGTTACAGCAGGATTGCAGGAAGTAGACATGGTTGCACGTTTGACCCGCTCAAAGTTCGGAGAGGCTTTTTAAATGTGATGTCTGTCCTTTTTAACACAATCCTGTCTTCGAGATGAACCCTTTTGGAGGTGTTCGAGATATCGCAGCGTTTCGGTGGTGTTCTCCAAGAAATCCAATCGTATTTCCGACTAGGTATGTTGGAGGTTTGAAGGGCATCCTGTATTTTTTGATTGCTAAACGACAGTGGACACAACTGGAGTCACATGTGCAAAACTCTAACTACAGTCTGCACAGCAGCAGTTCATGTGGACCAAACTCTAGTTCGTTTTTCATTGCTTGAACACAGTTTTCAAAACTCTACACACTTATCCCATGACTTTAACCACAACCTGCACAACACTGTGGATTTACAGCACTTTGTTCAAATGCTAACACACTGCTGTCAAAACTGTGAACCACACATTCAAAACGGAATAGATTTCAGCCTTGTGCCTTTCAAACACTGCTGATTGCAATTTCAGCTGAAAGGCTAAGCAGGTGTCTTGTTTTAGACTTGTTAGTGAACACACACACATATTACAGTATATATAGGTAGAGCTCAGAAAGACTCATTTTGGAAATGGAACAAGGAAGATGGGTTCATGGAGGGAGAAGGGTGGCAGGGAGAGGGCGGATGCGTGGAGGAAGACAAAGAAAACAAAGAGCTGTTATTTCAGATGAAATAAGGGTTACACTTATAGACCATGTCGTGAACCATGGTCTCTCATTGAGAGAGGCAGGATTGAGGGTGTGTGACGGCAGCCGTATTCATTGATCTGGCTAAGGCTTTCGACTCTGTCAATCACCACATCCTCATCGGCAGACTCGACAGCCTTGGTTTCTCAAATGATTGCCTCGCCTGGTTCACCAACTACTTCTCTGATAGAGTTCAGTGTGTCAAATCGGAGGGTCTGCCGACACCATTCTGTATACTTCTGGCCCTTCTTTGGACACTGTGTTAACAACCCTCCAGACGAGCTTCAATGCCATACAACTCTCCTTCCGTGGCCTCCAATTGCTCTTAAATACAAGTAAAACTAAATGCATGCTCTTCAACCGATCGCTACCTGCACCTACCCGCCTGTCCAACATCACTACTCTGGACGGCTCTGACTTAGAATACGTGGACAACTACAAATACTTAGGAGTCTGGTTAGACTGTAAACTCTCCTTCCAGACCCATATCAAACATCTCCAATCCAAAGTTAAATCTAGAATTGGCTTCCTATTTCGCAAACAAAGCATCCTTCACTCATGCTGCCCAACATACCCTTGTAAAACTGACCATCCTACCAATCCTCGACTTTGGCGATGTCATTTACAAAATAGCCTCCAATACCCTACTCAACAAATTGGATGCAGTCTATCACAGTGCAATCCATTTTGTCACCAAAGCCCCATATACTACCCACCATTGCGACCTGTACGCTCTCGTTGGCTGGCCCTCGCTTCATACTCGTCGCCAAACCCACTGGCTCCATGTCATCTACAAGACCCTGCTAGGTAAAGTCCCCCCTTATCTCAGCTCGCTGGTCACCATAGCATCTCCCACCTGTAGCACACGCTCCAGCAGGTATATCTCTCTAGTCACCCCCAAAACCAATTCTTTCTTTGGCCGCCTCTCCTTCCAGTTCTCTGCTGCCAATGACTGGAACGAACTACAAAAATCTCTGAAACTGGAAACACTTATCTCCCTCACTAGCTTTAAGCACCAACTGTCAGAGCAGCTCACAGATTACACATAGCCCACCTATAATTTAGCCCAAACAACTACCTCTTTCCCAACTGTATTTTATTTATTTATTTATTTTGCACCCCATTATTTTTATTTCTACTTTGCACATTCTTCCATTGCAAAACTACCATTCCAGTGTTTTACTTGCTATATTGTATTTACTTTGCCACCATGGCCTTTTTTGCCTTTACCTCCCTTCTCACCTCATTTGCTCACATTGTATATAGACTTGTTTATACTGTATTATTGACTGTATGTTTGTTTTACTCCATGTGTAACTCTGTGTCGTTGTATCTGTCAAACTGCTTTGCTTTATCTTGGCCAGGTCGCAATTGTAAATGAGAACTTGTTCTCAACTTGCCTACCTAGTTAAATAAAGGTGAAATAAAAAAATAAAAAAAATAAAGGGTGCAACCCAATCTGCAAAGATCCACAGTGGCATCTGTAATGCGAAGATTCCATCATGCAAACAGGTGAGAGTTACATCCTTACAGTAAATGAAAACATTACAGGAATCTATTTGTTCCTGTATTGCAATTATAGAATATTTACACAGATATATATTACAGTAAGTTTGACTGTAAAATATATTTTTACAACAGGACCCAAAGGCTGCCCCCAACAGGGGGAAGAGGAAAAATATTGTCAGATGCGCAGGAAAATGCTATTGTTGACATGGTTGTTGTCAACAATGCAATAAAACTGCAGGAGATTCAAGATAGAGTGCTGGCTGATAATGATATATTTGAAAATGTTAATTCTGTCAGCACAACAACTATTGCTCGAGTCCTAAAGAAACACCAAGTTACAATGAAACAGTTATACACTGTACCGTTCGAGAGAAACAGTGAACGGGTAAAAGAGCAAAGATACCAATATGTCCAGGTAAGACGTCTGAGGTTACGTACACAGCTATACAAAATATTTACAGTAAAAAAAAACACTAGCATTTCTACAGTAAAACTGTGCACTTATTGTTTTTCAGAGAATAATGGAGGTGGAAGCACTGGAAAGACCACATTCATTTGTATTTATCGATGAAGCTGGATTTAACCTTGCCAAAACACGGCGCAGAGGAAGGAATGTTATAGGTCAAAGGGCCACTGTGGAGGTTCCAGGCCAAAGGGGGGGAAATATCACCATGTGTGCTGCAATGGCCAATGATGGTTTGCTTCTCAACACACCACTCATTGGCCCATACAACACAGAAAGGCTTATAGCTTTCCTAGAACAGCTCTATGCTCAGCTAGTGCCAGCAGAACAGGGGGAGCCAGTAAGAAACCCCCAAGTTTTTGTCATAGTTTGCGATAACGTTGCTTTTCACCACTCTGCAGCTGTCACAGATTGGTTTGCAGCACATCACATATTTATGGTTTTGTACCTGCCTGCATATTCATCTTTCCTCAACCCAATAGAGGAGTTTTTCTCTGCCTGGAGGTGGAAAGTGTTTGGTCACCACCCACATGACCAAATGTCTCTTTTGGAAGCCATGCGTGCCGGATGTGAGGACACGAGTCCAGAGGACTGCCAGGGATGGATAAGGCACTCCAGAAGGTTCTTCCCCAGGTGCATGGCAAGAGAAAACATTAGATGTGATGTTGAAGAAAACCTGTGGCCTGATGCTAGAGAGAGGCAGGATTAGCCCCTCAATTATTTGTTCGAATTACAGTATGTACTTTTAGTTTCTACCTTTTTTTTCTCATTACTGTAATTCCGTAAATTACTACAGACTATTGAAGCAAACTGCTAATTTTCATTTACCTTGAAGAATTGTTATGTTCTAAACTTTTAATAAATCATGTGAAAGAATGTCATTCATTTCTTTGAAGAAAATATTACTTTGTATGAAGTCACTGAAATTGTTCAAACTGTAAAGATGAAAAGTTTGTATTTTCTGTATTGGTGTTTGATGCTAGTGTTTTTACTCTCAGTGTGTTCTGAGTGACAGTGTGTGTTATCTCAGTGAGGGTTGTGCATAGTGTTTGGCTGCACTGAGCGTGTTTTGAGCCATGTGTTAAGAGTTGTGTTGCTTGGAATGAGTTTTGCAGGTGATGTGAACTGTTTAGCTCAGGTGACTGTTGGTAGTGCAGACTGTAGTTAGAGTTTTGCACATGTGACTCCAGTTGTGCCCACTGTCGTTTAGCAATCGAAAAAAACTGTAATTAAGGCATCCACTCGCAAACCAGCTCCAACTAGGAAAGAGAATCCGTGAGGAAATCTAATTTCAGTTACAAAACGGGTGCCCCGCCAAACGCCAGCGGGGCATATGAAATTAAACTGGAGCGGTCTTGTGGCGTGATATGAAGAAGACTGAGTGACACATAAACTCAATTGGTCCTACATATGCTATATAGCAATGACCTCATCTGTATGAGCCAGCCAACCGATGAAAAGGGAATGGTAGGCAGCTGCACTGGCATTTTGATCTTGAAACTGTCATAGTGCAAAGCTCTGTAAGCGTTTGACTTCAAGGCTGACAGGTATGATGCATTACGATGCGGCTAAAATGCATTGTACGGCATGTCAGACGGTGTCATCATGATGTCATAATGAGTTATCGTCGGTGCCTTTGAGCCTGTGGAACAAGAGTCCACATATTACGACGATATGAGTTGGTCTATTATCTTCGTGATCAAATATCAAGCATTTACATGCAGAAGAGGAATTCATAGGTAACGCCTGTATTTCATTTGAAAGTCCGTATCCTGGTAACTCGACTGTATGATTTCTGTATGGCTGCATGTTTTGGACACGTCCCCCTCATGTACACACACACACACACACACACACACACACTGACACACTAAAGTGATAATACATAGATGTGCAAATGCGCATGCATACAAACACACAGATTCACACCTTCATGCCTTTACGCACACCCACACACACACACAGCATGACACACTTAAAACACACACACACACACACAGCATGACACACTTAAAACACACACACACAAGCACTGCACTTTTAGGAGAAGTCCTTTACTGTTTATTGACAGTAACTTAAGAATTGTCCTGGAATTCGGACACCTTCTAATTTTAAACCTGAAGAGCCCGGGAAGACCCATGCTAATTTTAGACCCTGGCATATCTGGACATACTTTGAAGAAAATATTCCGAAAAGTCCATGAATAGTGTCGATTCACACTCATAAAAGAAAATGAAGGGGATTCACTTGATCATTTTCTTTCGTCAGGACTTCCTGGAGCTGAGAGTGATGATTCGGAGGGAGACGCAAGTCCTGATGCTGGGCTATTCTAGCCTGTGTGTGTGGGTGTCTGCATGAGTGTCCCGATCAAGGTCTCTGTCCTTAGTGAAGGGGCGGTACCCCCTGCCTTTGTCCCCTCCCCTTCAGTCTTGGACTTGACCCCCCTCTAAGGTAAGGATAGCAGCCCCAGGGTGTAGTGATCAGATGACCTTATAAATGACTCTTCACGCACACACACTATTTTGGAATATAAAACAAATCCATCCTTCTGTAACTCAAGTGTTTTCTATTAAAGGAAACTCAGAATACGGGACATACGTGGTGTCATATATTATATCATGTGTAACACGTCAAATTTGTTTTGACAGGAGGTCTGTTGTGCCGGTGACAGACCAGAATCCCTCTTTCCTCTCATGCCATTCCATTCCTTCATTCTGTGATCACCTGTTCCCCCTCCAGTTCCATCCCATACATCCACACACACACTCGCACAACACCGCTAGTATTAGCAGCAGCAGCAGTGCGGTGCGGTGGAAAAACTGGGCTGCAGTGCTTAGATTACTGCAACACTCAGCTCTCTTTCCCCAGGGCCAATAAACCTTTAAAGCACCTATAAAACACTTGGCAAAGGGCTTTTTGAAGTTTTTATGAAGATCTGCTTTATTGTTCCCCAGAGATGAGCCCCGCACCACTGGCGCCTCGGAGCTTTCTGGAAGTGCCAGTGAATTCAGAGGAAGGGAGGGATCGAGGGAGAGAGGGAGGAAGGCAGGGAGACCCATAGAGGAGAGGGTGTGTGTGTGTGTGTGTGTGTGTGTGTGTGTGTGTGTGTGTGTGTGTGTGTGTGTGTGTGTGTGTGTGTGTGTGTGTGTGTGTGTGTGTGTGGACCAAAGCATCAAACTTGGCCTCCATTAGCCAATACAGAGTGCCGGGAGAATCTCCCGGCACCAATTTAATTGGCTTTAATCGGCTTAATCTACTAAACAATCATCTCCCACCGCACCTTCCCCCTAACCCTCCCCCGTACGCTAGAACACCACAGGCACAGAGCCACATCTCACAGTGGTATGAATTTGAAAAATGTAATGATGACAAATACATTACTCGGTAGGTCACTCTCATAGAATTCTATGGTCACTCCCACTACGGTCAACTATGAGTGGTTGCTATCCCAGGCCTATATGCACTGTGCACAATAGCCTGGGAATGAGGTTAGATTCATAGCAAAAGTTGTTACTATTGACATGATATTGTATAGGAGTAGTGACCCTAGTAGTGGTCATAATAGTAAGGTTAGGTGCTTTTGTGTGTAGAAAAAGTACAACGGTCTGATTTGTCTAATCTTAGCAATTTCTTCTTAGCTAGCTACATAGTCGTCGTTGTAACAAAGATAATTGCGTAATTATCGTATTTCGTCGTCTCCTATCTGCCCAACACGTTCACCGTCTACCGTAGCACTGTAGTAACTATCACACTCAACTGAACGACTTGATTAGTGTAGTGTTAGCTAGCTACATAGTTGTCTTTGCTGTCTTCGTATCCAAGATAATTGTGTAGCTTAGAGTATGGAGTCTTAGAGTGATAATTGCGTTATTATCGTATTTCGTCGTCCTCCTATCTGCCTAGCAGCTAGCCAGCTAGCATACGTTCACCGGCTACCGTAGCACTGTAGTAACTATCACACTCAACTGAACGACTTGATTAGTGTAGTATTAGCTAGCTACATAGTTGTCTTTGCTGTCTTCGTATCCAAGATAATTGTGTAGCTTAGAGTATGGAGTCTTAGAGTGATAATTGCGTTATTATCGTATTTCGTCGTCCTCCTATCTGCCTAGCAGCTAGCCAGCTAGCATACGTTCACCGGCTACCGTAGCACTGTAGTAACTATCACACTCAACTGAACGACTTGATTAGTGTAGTATTAGCTAGCTACATAGTTGTCTTTGCTGTCTTCGTATCCAAGATAATTGTGTAGTTTAGAGTGTGTAGTCTTAGAGTGATTATCTTAATTCACCGAGGTTAGCTAGCCAACTATTTTGTCGTCCTTAACGTAGGAGACACTCCTAGCTAGCCAATAGCCAGCTAACGCCTACTGAATAGAACTTTCGCATTCCGGTCGCATTCCGCTTCGCTCCACAGGTAGTATCACATTTTCATTTCATTTCATTACAGTCCCAACGGTGTGATTTGTTTGATCGTAGCTAGCTACATAGCTAGCTACATAGCCGTCTTTGTTTCAAAGATAATTGTGTAGTCTAGAGCGATTTTCTAGGTTAGCTAGCCAGCTATTGTCGTTCTCCTAACGCAACGTAACGTAACCAACACTGCTAGCTAGCCAGCTAGCTCCCGAAAAGCAGCATTGTGGAAACTTCACACTCAACGGTACGACTTGATTAGGGTAGTGTCAACAACGCAGCTAGCCTACCCCAGCAGTACTGTATCATTTTAATCATTTTAGTCAATTAGATTCTTGCTACGTAAGCTTAACTTTCTGAACATTCGATACGTGTAGTCCACTTGTCATTCCAATCTCCTCTGCATTAGCGTAGCCTCTTCTCTAGCCTGTCAACTATGTGTCTGTCTATCCCTGTTCTCTCCTCTCTGCACAGACCATACAAACGCTCCACACCGCATGGCCGCGGCCACCCTAATCTGGTGGTCCCAGCGCGCACGACCCACGTGGAGTTCCAGGTCTCCGGTAGCCTCTGGAACTGCCGATCTGCGGCCAACAAGGCAGAGTTCATCTCAGCCTATGCCTCCCTCCAGTCCCTCGACTTCTTGGCTCTGACGGAAACATGGATCACCACAGACAACACCGCTACTCCTACTGCTCTCTCTTCGTCCGCCCACGTGCTCTCGCACACCCCGAGAGCTTCTGGTCAGCGGGGTGGTGGCACCGGGATCCTCATCTCTCCCAAGTGGTCATTCTCTCTTTCTCCCCTTACCCATCTGTCTATCGCCTCCTTTGAATTCCATGCTGTCACAGTTACTAGCCCTTTCAAGCTTAACATCCTTATCATTTATCGCCCTCCAGGTTCCCTCGGAGAGTTCATCAATGAGCTTGATGCCTTGATAAGCTCCTTTCCTGAGGACGGCTCACCTCTCACAGTTCTGGGCGACTTTAACCTCCCCACGTCTACCTTTGACTCATTCCTCTCTGCCTCCTTCTTTCCACTCCTCTCCTCTTTGACCTCACCCTCTCACCTTCCCCCTACTCACAAGGCAGGCAATACGCCGACCTCATCTTTACTAGATGCTGTTCCTCCACTAACCTCATTTCAACTCCCTCCAAGTCTCCGACCACTACCTTGTATCCTTTTCCTCTCGCTCTCATCCAACACTTCCCACACTGCCCCTACTCGGATGGTATCGCGCCGTCCCAACCTTCGCTCTCTCTCCCCCGCTACTCTCTCCTCTTCCATCCTATCATCTCTTCCCTCTGCTCAAACCTTCTCCAACCTATCTCCTGATTCTGCCTCCTCAACCCTCCTCTCCTCCCTTTCTGCATCCTTTGACTCTCTATGTCCCCTATCCTCCAGGCCGGCTCGGTCCTCCCCTCCCGCTCCGTGGCTCGACGACTCATTGCGAGCTCACAGAACAGGGCTCCGGGCAGCCGAGCGGAAATGGAGGAAAACTCGCCTCCCTGCGGACCTGGCATCCTTTCACTCCCTCCTCTCTACATTTTCCTCCTCTGTCTCTGCTGCTAAAGCCACTTTCTACCACTCTAAATTCCAAGCATCTGCCTCTAACCCTAGGAAGCTCTTTGCCACCTTCTCCTCCCTCTTGAATCCTCCTCCCCTCCCCCTCCTCCCTCTCTGCAGATGACTTCGTCAACCATTTTGAAAAGAAGGTCGACGACATCCGATCCTCGTTTGCTAAGTCAAACGACACCGCTGGTTCTGCTCACACTGCCCTACCCTGTGCTCTGACCTCTTTCTCCCCTCTCTCTCCAGATGAAATCTCGCGTCTTGTGACGGCCGGCCGCCCAACAACCTGCCCGCTTGACCCTATCCCCTCCTCTCTTCTCCAGACCATCTCCGGTGACCTTCTCCCTTACCTCACCTCGCTCATCAACTCATCCCTGACCGCTGGCTACGTCCCTCCTGTCTTCAAGAGAGCGAGAGTTGCACCCCTTCTGAAAAACCTACACTCGATCCCTCCGATGTCAACAACTACAGACCAGTATCCCTTCTTTCTTTCTCTCCAAAACTCTTGAACGTGCCGTCCTTGGCCAGCTCTCCCGCTATCTCTCTCAGAATGACCTTCTTGATCCAAATCAGTCAGGTTTCAAGACTAGTCATTCAACTGAGACTGCTCTTCTCTGTATCACGGAGGCGCTCCGCACTGCTAAAGCTAACTCTCTCTCCTCTGCTCTCATCCTTCTAGACCTATCGGCTGCCTTCGATACTGTGAACCATCAGATCCTCCTCTCCACCCTCTCCGAGTTGGGCATCTCCGGCGCGGCCCACGCTTGGATTGCGTCCTACCTGACAGGTCGCTCCTACCAGGTGGCGTGGCGAGAATCCGTCTCCTCACCACGTGCTCTCACCACTGGTGTCCCCAGGGCTCTGTTCTAGGCCCTCTCCTATTCTCGCTATACACCAAGTCACTTGGCTCTGTCATAACCTCACATGGTCTCTCCTATCATTGCAATGCAGACGACACACAATTAATCTTCTCCTTTCCCCCTTCTGACGACCAGGTGGCGAATCGCATCTCTGCATGTCTGGCAGACATATCAGTGTGGATGACGGATCATCACCTCAAGCTGAACCTCGGCAAGACGGAGCTGCTCTTCCTCCCGGGAAGGACTGCCCGTTCCATGATCTCGCCATCACGGTTGACAACTCCATTGTGTCCTCGTCCCAGAGCGCTAAGAACCTTGGCGTGATCCTGGACAACACCCTGTCGTTCTCAAATAACATCAAGGCGGTGGCCCGTTCCTGTAGGTTCATGCTCTACAACATCCGCAGAGTACGACCCTGCCTCACACAGGAAGCGGCGCAGGTCCTAATCCAGGCACTTGTCATCTCCCGTCTGGATTACTGCAACTCGCTGTTGGCTGGGCTCCCTGCCTGTGCCATTAAACCCTACAACTCATCCAGAACGCCGCAGCCCGTCTGGTGTTCAACCTTCCCAAGTTCTCTCACGTCACCCCGCTCCTCCGCTCTCTCCACTGGCTTCCAGTTGAAGCTCGCATCCGCTACAAGACCATGGTGCTTGCCTACGGAGCTGTGAGGGGAACGGCACCTCAGTACCTCCAGGCTCTGATCAGGCCCTACACCCAAACAAGGGCACTGCGTTCATCCACCTCTGGCCTGCTCGCCTCCCTACCACTGAGGAAGTACAGTTCCCGCTCAGCCCAGTCAAAACTGTTCGCTGCTCTGGCCCCCCAATGGTGGAACAAACTCCCTCACGACGCCAGGACAGCGGAGTCAATCACCACCTTCCGGAGACACCTGAAACCCCACCTCTTTAAGGAATACCTAGGATAGGATAAAGTAATCCTTCTCCCCCTCCCTCCCCCCTTAAAAGACCTAGATGCACTATTGTAAAGTGGCTGTTCCACTGGATGTCGTAAGGTGAAAGCACCAATTTGTAAGTCGCTCTGGATAAGAGCGTCTGCTAAATGACTTAAATGTAAATGTAATGCATTACCCTAGGAGCAGAATATCAATGTAAAATAGTAAATAACACCATGGTCAAAATGTTGTGTGTGTGTGTGCACTTGCGTGTGTGTGTCTCTGTGTGTGTAGACTCTGTGTTGACTGGGGCCAGTAGCGGCAAAGAGTCAGTGCTTGTTTTTGAAGTAGGGGCTCTGTTGTTCACATGGAGCTCAATGAATGGAGCCGGACCCCCCTCAATCTGTCTGATCCATCGGCACCGGCCTTCCCTCCCAAATCCCGGCTCCGCCGCCACCGCCACTCCTCAAAGTAACAGTTGGCAAACGGACGCACATTAAACAGCCTCTCCAACCGGCCAGCGGCCTTCTCACATCCAGCACTTGTTGTTGGGAAAGAGGAGAGGCTGAGAAAGAGCAAAAGCGAGAGAGAGAGAGAGAGAGAGAGAGAGAGAGGGGGGGGAGGAATGAACACAGCCCAATTCCAATTGCAAAAACTTTTTACAACACACACACACACACACTTTCTTTCTTTCTCACACACACAGCTAATAAACGGAGCAGGAACAGTCACGATTCACTGGCCGTGACAGTAGACATTGCTGGTGACTTTGACCGTGTCCTTGACCTGAACAGGACCCGTCTGATTTTGATGGTTTTACCAAAAGTGAGGGATAGGCCTCATTGAGACAGTTTCCATTTTCTATGTATTAGTTCTAGCGTTATCCTACCAGGTCCCATTGAGGTCAAAATACATTTAAGGGATTCCTGAATGCTATTGAGTATATAGCTGAAATGTTTTGCCCAAAAGAATAAAGATGATTTTATGCATTTTTTTTGTGCCGTTAGTTTTGGAAGGAATACACTTTGTATAAGCTCGTTCAACTGTGGCTATTTATTTATTTTTTTGGACACTGAGCGAATGATCAGTGTCACCGAGTTGTCATCAGTGGCTGTGTTTCAAACAGTTCGGGAACTGTTGTTCATCACATCAGTGGCAGCTTTCATGTTCTAAATCCTCCTGTCTTGAGACGAGAAAGGAAACAGCAGTTTTGCTCCAAACTGATCTTTGTGTGCATGCCAAGATGCCTGCCAATTGGTTGGATAGGAACCGTCGTCAGCGACAACAACAACAACAGCAACAATTTAGGAAAGGGCTGTGTTTTTCTCGTTCTACTTGTTTTGCGTCGGTTGTTGTGTCGTCGTCTCAAAAACAACCTCGAAAGCAATTCCATTTTTGTCTTTCTCTCAGACACTGAGGATCAGATCATGTTAGCCTCTAACATCAAAGGCTCCAGAAAATGTACTTGATTGCAGATTAGGAGTTTGTGTGTAGGGGGGGTGGGGGGGGGGTGTTGGCAGTGTTTGTGTGTGTTGGAAGTTCTAAGATGTTGTGCACCCCTCTTTGACATAGAAGGAAGGTTATGGCTGGAGAGAAAGAAATAGACAGCTGGAGAGAGATGGATAAAGCAAGATTTTAAAAAACAGTAAGAGTGTGTAGTGAGGTTTATAGACGGATGCATGGAGGAAAAGAGAGGGAATGTTACCAGGAGGGGTATGAGGGGTGTATACTCTATGTGAGTACTTTGGGAAAATGAGGAAATTCAGAAAAATAGAACAGGTAGCTGAGAGAGAGAGAGAGAGAGAGAGAGAGAGAGAGAGAGAGAGAGAGAGAGAGAGAGAGAAAGATATTACCAGATAAGACCAAAAGTGAGAGGAGAAGTTGGCGTTAGGAGGCCAGAGGACGAGCCAGAGCAGCTGAAAAGGACTGGTGTGTTGCAGTCAGGCAGCAGTGTTGCTGTGTGACTGATTTGGGGGTTTACTGGTGTCCCCTCCCTGCCTATCTCCTTAAGCCCCCCTTCCCAACCCCCTTTGTTAAGGGGATGATGTCATGGCTTCTGAAAAACATGGGCGTCGAGGACGGGGCCGAGAGGGGATTCCTCTGGTTCCTTTTTAAGTTTAGCAGAGGAGAGTTGTTTCCCTGACCAGTGGAGACAAGCAGAGGGACAGGGGGCTCAGTGCAGGACCCCTACAGGAGCAGTCACATTAGGCCAAGCCATCAAAGCCTGCCGCGCGCCATAGACACACGCATAAGCGCAGAGACGCACATTCACTCAAACGACAATGTTCAACACTTAACTCAAATAAACTCATACAGAGTTCTAGCGCAAAATAGCATGAGTCACATACAGGTAACTGCCAAAATGCTCATGAAACCATTCAGTGACCACTCGTATCCTGTTGATTGGGCATTGTCATCCAATGGAGGCATATCCATGGTAGCCAAAATAATGGCTAAAATAACGGCCTGCCCAGCATTTTTATACATGATCCTAAGCATTACGGGATGTTAATTGCTTAATTAACTCTGGATCCACGCCTGTGTGGGGAAGCATCTGCTTTCAATATACTTTGTGTCCCTCATTTACGCAAGTGTTTCCATTATTTTGGCAGTTACTTGTATATAGACATACACACATTCACTTACTCACTCACGGAAAGAAAAAACACACACACACACACACACTTCAATCGTGCCCCCCTGGCCCTTTGATTGTATAAAGCATGTGATCGCTATGACAGATACACAAAATTACCACTCTTACCCTGAGATACACTGTCATTCATACACACACACACATACCGGCAGATTCACTCATCCCACCCACCCATTCACTCACACACACACACACACACACTTCAATCGTGCCCCCCTGGCCCTGTTATTGTTTTCAAAATATGATTGCTTTGACGCATAGAGTAATGATCTGAGAGGAGCTGGCGCGAGTGGCAGGCCCCTCTATTGTTCTAAGTCAGTGTGGTGCTGTGTCCATATCTATAGAAACCAAGCCAGACTGGGAAGGCATGCTTTCATCTCAGAAATCGGCTCACACTGGGTCACACACACACGCAGAGTCGCGGGCACACACACACAGTCACTCTCTCATTTGAACAGATGAGAGTATGTCTACCTGCACAAACACAGCTTTACACGTACTTATTTGGCCTCATACATTCCATGCAAACATCTTTCAAGATTTGTCTTTTAAAGAGCTCATTTCAATATGACCAATGGCTGCCAATACTTCAACTGAATGATACTGTTAACCAAAGGGAAACTCACAAGAATTGAGACCTCACAGAAACCTGTGTTAAATCGCTTTGTAATTTAATCTGTAAAATGTTACTTTGCCTGTTTCTTGAAAGACACTTGGCTAAATAGGCTGTGGTCTGTGTGTGTGTACACGTGTGTGTGTGTGTGTGTGTGTGTGTGTGTGTGTGTGTGTGTGTGTGTGTGTGTGTGTGTGTGTGTGTGTGTGTGTGTGTGTGTGTGTGTGTGTGTGTGTGTGTGTGTGTGTGTGTGTGTGTGTGTGTGTGCATCTGCAGAAAGAATCACAGACAGTCACAGGAGCAGTATTTTGTCACTCACCCGTCAGCTCAACTGAAAGAATTACCATGTGTGTATGTGTTGAGCAGCCTTCCGAAAGGCTGCCCTTGTTTGGCCACTCAAAATATTTGCCCAGGATTAAGTGGGGGACCTCGCGTCTTGGTCACAGGCAGACTAACTAGAGGCCAAACTGGTCCCAGAGGACAACACAGGATCACAATGTTAAGCGTAAATATTCACAGTGTCTCGAGACATTCCTATCTGGATATCACACACACACACACACACACACACACACACACACACACACACACACACACCTGGTCCATGTATCAGACCAGACTTTATCTCCCTTTTCAACAGATACTGTAGATCCTTCCATGACCCTTAGGATTAGTGTCAGACCCCATTGCTTAGGATGCTGCGTGTGTGTGTGTGTGTGTGCGTGTGCGTGTGTGCGTGCGTGTGCGGCGTGTGTGTGTGTGTTGCAGGGAGGAGGGTTATAGGGGCCACAGGGGGCTGGCCCCAGCGTGGAGACAGAGTGGATAGCAGAGACAGACAGGCGAGGTAAACAGGCTCTGGAGCCAGGAGAAGATGAGAGGATCATGGATAAATGCACTCCCATCACACACACACACACGCACATACACACACACACGCACATACACACACACACACACACACACACACACACGCACATACACACACACACACACATACACACACACACACACACACACACACACACACACACACAAAGAGAGAGAGAGAGTAACAGTAATGTGACTCAATGACTTACTCCAGTCTCCAGTAAGTGACAGTTTATGCTCACCAGAAGGTATAGTATGCTCATCAATGTGTTGAACACAGAGGTCACTATTATTTAAGTCACAAGCAAGTCTCAAGTCACAAGGTCCGAGTCTCAAGTAGAACGGGTCTAGTCTCGAGTCAAATCCAAGTCGTGCATTCTAAGGGCAAGTCGAGTCACAAGTTTTTCAAGTTTAGTCTCAAGTTGAGTAAAAAAAAATCGATACTTGTTTAATTACAAATCGAGACCTTGGAACTATAGGCTTCTAGCTGACTTTTTTGTCAAAAATTACTTAGTCACATATAATAGATCTTTAGATGGTACTTCATATGTCCGTGAAGTTAGATTTTTGAAAAAGTAAATACGTTTTTTTTTTTAAATATGAAAAACGTACAAAATTCTAATTGCATAAATCCATTTGAACATGGCACTATAAGGTTCTACGTGCTATCCAATCACAAGCCTGAACAAATACAGACAGACCAACTAGGACATGTCTTTGCCATCCCCCTCTAAGTATGGTCTAGGCTAGTCTAGCAAGCAGTAAAGGCACGCAAGCAGAACTGTCACGCCCTGGCCTTAGAGAGGCTTTTTAGGGTGGGCATTCTATGTTATTTTTTCTATGTTTTTGTATTTCTTTGTTTTTGGCCAGGTATGGTTCTCAATCAGGGACAGCTGTCTGTCATTGTCTCTGATTGAGCACCATACTTAGGTAGCTCTTGCCCACATCGGTTTTGTGGGTAGTTTTCTGTTTCGTATCTGTACCAGACCGAACTGTTTCGGTTATTCTTTTTGTCATTTTCGTATTTAGTGTTCAGTTGCTGATAAATTCATTATGAACATGTACCACGCTGCACCTTGGTCCTCACCTTCTTCTCTTGAATGCCGTGACAAGAACAACAACAGTCAGAAATCTCAAAGTAAACATCACATCGTTGTTCAGTGATGACAGTCATTCGTCTGATGATCGTAATACATTTCTTAATGTATTTGATGGTGTTCGGACTCTATTTTGGGAAAATAGTGTTATTCTGTCATTTATGTATTCAAATCGTCTTCTTAAAAACGGAACATGCCCAGTTTCAGATAGAAATAGCTGAACCCAGATTGACATCTCAGAGGCTTAAGGTTCTATGTGCTATTGCACACCCCTAAAAAAACAAATGTACAAAGGATTTTGACACTGTAATTTAGGTACCTTTAAGGTGAGGGCCTTAATGGGTCATGAAAAAAGAATTCACTACAAAACAGTTCTGAGACCTGGGAGGTGAAAACTGATGTTCAATATCTCAGAAGTATGCATCCTGTGGATATAACCTTATAGTCCCAAAGTCATGAAATCTTTGTCTATATATTGAGGCTATGAGACAGCCCTTTTCATAATTTTGTCTACAACACATTTTGATTATGTAATAATTAATTCTATAGATGTACAGCAAATCATCAATCTGTTCGCTAGCTCAGTTGTGCACGGGTGATGCATTTTCTAAAACGCAAGATAGACAAATAAACTGCGTTTACACCTGCGTTTTGAACTGAAAGTCATTCATGTTAGCAGTCGATATCAACTAGTGACATCATGTCATATGTTCACTTCTCTGGAGTCCAGAGCAAGCAGGATCATAAGGACAGCATGATCTGTCTGTAGCCTTTAAGCATATAGCCAGTACCACTGAGATATATAATTATAACCCACCCAAACTATAGGCCTATCTGAAATATGAAAATGGTCAATGAAATCACCAGGTAACCTATTGTTCTGGCAAATATGTGTCCGTAGCAAGTTGCGAAACTGAATTTTATATTGATAACATTAACGTAGGTAGGACACTCTGTTTATGCCAGGCAAAAAGAGGAGAAACTTAAACAAGTGCTTTCTGGGCTGCGTTTCAAACTCAAAGTAGACAGCCCTCGGTCCTAAACCCTCAGCCCTTGAAGGACGTTTTACATCGCCACATCCAAGTGTACCTTAAATGTCCCTTGCCCAAGCGAGGGAGAGTGATGATCGGAGAAAAAAAAGCAACCAACCTAAAACTATTCATGTACATAGTAAGCTAACGTATCTAGCTAGCACATTCAGTCAGGTGGCTAGCTATATTTTTTTTAGCAAGCTAGCTTCCCACTTTTTTCTGGCATGCCGAAAATGCAGCCTTGTTGATTCAATTTGAAACTTCGCGGCCACCAGAGTTTGACATGTGACTACAGTTTGTACTGAATTATGGGTCATATCAACCCCGCAAGTGACCAAAGTTGTTCACTCGCTCCCTCTAACTAAATCGAGGGCCGAGGGGGCAACGTAAGTGAATTGGACCTCCGCTTAAGATGGCAATCAAACTGCATCCGGTTTTTCGACTGGGTTCCCCCGAGGGAAAGTGGCTAGATTAAGGGCTGAGGGGGTAAAAATAATGTGTTTGGACAGCAACAGCCTTTGCACGCCAACGTTGATGACTGGTCATTGGTCAACAGTCAAGGCGTGAAATGTTTTGGTTCTGAAGCACAGATTACAAGAATTTGGTGTAATGCCGTAGACCTATGTTAGTGACCAGATCGAATAAGCAAAGGTATAAATATAGAATACAAATGGTAGGCTACTAAAATATTTTTCCCATTCAGTTTCACACTAGCGACTGCCCAAATGTAGCTCACGGCCTGTACTTGATTGACAGTTTGCTGGTCCAATCAAAGGCCGAGTGTGTGTTACACTAGTTCTTCAGACTTGACAAATCATCAAATTTGTGATTCCAGTCAGACTCGAGACCAGGTCATGTGGCTTGAGTCCACACCTCTGGTTTTATACATAGGCTTATAATGGCTATGCAAAGAATGAAACATGGATATACTGGCTTGCATATCACTCATTGATGCAGAAACACAGCAAAACATATTTGGTTCTGTTGTTCACTATTGGACACATGCACACAGCGAGAGAGAGAGAAAGAGCAGAGCCAGCTGTCCTGTTAGCACCTGTGTGTGAGCGGGCCGGGCCAGGCATGGAGTCTCGGGGAGAGAGACGGGGAGACAGAGGAGCGAGAGGAGAGGGAAGGTCACCGCATGCCAGAGACAGAGTGACGATACTTAAACTGGGCTCCTCGCCTGTGACCTGGGTGTAATTACAGCACACACACACTGGAACCAGACAGCCTGGGAAAGGGTGTCCAGCTCCTGCTCTCTGTCCCTGTCTCTCTGTCCTCTCTTTTGAAGGGTTCTCTGTTCTCTCTATGTCACTTGTCATAGTTTGGCACTGTGCACGGCTCCAAGCATTTTGGAATGTATGCTGTGTGGTTATTTCACTGGTCACTTCTGGTGTTGCTGCGTTACACACACAAACACAGACAGTGAAAGACAGGATATGACAGCAATGTATCTCCCTCTCTCTGATATTCCCACTGTTCTGTCATAAACTAATAAACGCTTATGGTATCGGGACTGACCCCCCAAAAAAAAAAAAAAGAGGTGATTTTTTTTTTAAAGATATATATTTCTACACTATGAGGTTGAAATAACACTCTGAAATTGTGAAATTATGATAATGCCCTTTTAGTGTAAGAGCTTTTTGAAATGCCTAGAATTTCATCCATCAGATGTGATGGAGTATTTGGCCCAGAACATAGTATCACAATCGGATTATTCTGACCTTTTTTACAGATTCCAATTTTGACACACTCAAGAATTTACACCAAGCCCGATGCGATATCCCCTCTGTCACGGAAAATGTGCATAACGACACCAACGCTGCTGCGGTCATTCATATGTTATTCGACAGGACACAGTAGGCTAATAATGAGAAACAAATCGTACGCTACGGGAGAAATTATATGCTACTGATAATATTAGGATAGGCTTTTCAAGGGATAGGATGAATCATGAAAGGAGCTTGGCTACTTTTGTTCAGTTGCACTCCCATTTAATAAGAGATGAAAAGCTAAACTGGCACCTGTCGTCATTTCTAACACTTATGCGAACCATCATTCACTGTTGCTGCCTACAGTTTTCTGATTAAAGAGATTAAGTCCGGGCAGGCTAGGCTTATTTTAGGAAGCTTTCTGAATGGACATATAGAATAAGCAAATCCCTACACATGTAACAAACAGTATTGCTTACGTCCCTCTCCTTGCGCCCCAACCTGGGCTTGAACCAGGGACCCTCTTCACGTATCGACAGCAGTCACCCTCAGAGCATCGTTACCTATCACTCCACAAAAGCCGTGGTCCTTGCACAGCAAGGGAAACAACTACTCCAAGGCCTCAGAGCAAGTAATGTCACCGATTGAAACACTACTAGAGTGCGCCGCTAACTAGCTAGCCAGTTCACACAGGTTACAAATGACTAAAAGGGCTGGCATCTTGCTAGTTCCGGTTTTACTGGGACTACTCCTCCTGTGCACTATTACTGCAGCAGCCGAGCATGAGCCTTGGAAGCTTTTGGGCATTCTGCCAGTGTCGCAGGGAATAGGAATCTGCATGGCTGTGACAAGTTGGGGAGGGAAAATCTGCAGGCACCACAGTGACCACAACCACTCTAAACATGAAAGGTAATTGTGTGTATGCAGTTGTATGCAAGTAACTCATTGAGGACTAAATCCTACCTACTCTAGCTAGCTGTGCATGTGCACCTCAGGACCTAGCAGTAATATATTGTCTACAATCACAGCAAGACATACCACTTGTTACAAAATGGAAAAGTTGGTGAAAAGAACTTCTGCATACGCTATGCAGTTATCATTTTCCCTGTTAAAAATTCTAGCGGTGCCCCAATTAATCAGTACATGGATCAGTAAAGTTGCCTTGTAATTCTCAATGACAGAAAGCATTTGATAAAAGCTTCGTAGTATAATATTCCAACTCCTGGATTCTATAAGACGCTCACAACATTATGTATTTACAGAGCCACTGACATTGTGAGTAATGTCGAACCAATATTAGGAGTGAAATACTGTTTGCTGTGACATTATGGGGTCCACCCTTTCTAACTCCTGCCAATATATCTTTACCTGTCTTATTTCTGTCCTGCTATTTAAAAAGCATTCAACAAGTGCTGCATCAGAGCAAGAATGACAAGATAAAGAACCCCTTACAGAAGTGGAAGGTTGTGCATCCTGAATAAATGATATTCTAATATAAGTACGCTAATGTAAATAGTTCAATAAAGCTTTCTACTTGTACTGGCCGCCTACTTGTTTTCTTTCTTGTTCTACACAAATAGCATCAAGACCTCTAGTGGTGTCAGGTAGCATACCGACAGCGGCTGGTCCACTGTCTATCAGTTCACCTCAGCTTGTAAGAGAATGGAGTTTGACTTTTAACATTGGAAGAGGTACTCCACTATACACGCCTGCAGGATACTGATTAGCGATTGGTCGGAGAGTTACAACGCAATCTACCATGACAGAGACGAACATTCCACAGCTAGTCTTTTCATATGTAATAACTGATAACTATATTATGAGCAGATATTAAACAATGAAACTGTTTGAACCTCAGAATATCCCCCACTAAACTGCCAGCTGCTAATAAATACACACAAAATGTTCAAATACAATAGCTAAAGGCTTTGCGCATGAAAACGTTAATCGGTTAAGCTGGGTAGCAAATGGGCCAAATCAAGCACCGATAGAGCAATGTCTGTCATCCCCTCCAGAGATTGGTCAAAGTTTGACGAGCTGAGCTGGTGATCCCTCTTCTCTGCATCTGGGGGCGTAGTGTCCATCAACAGGGCATGGATATCATCAGCCTGAGGAAGAAGGTGGTGTGCAGAGGGAGAGTTACTGGGTGATGAGGGGTTTCACCAGGCATGCGTGTAAAAAATATATTGGATGGGAATTATAGTGCGCAGACTACGTCATTGTAAGTCAGACACTTAGTTGTTTAAGTCAGACACTTAGATATGCCTACCATTATGAGCAAAAACAGATGAGAGCTCTCTTGCTTATGTTGAGAATCATCAGAGAATACTGAAGACTTCATTTGAATTTGATCAAGAGGGCCGCAATGTCCACGTACTGTAGGGGAGAGAAGTGACCGAGGAAAGCGCAGGAGAGACAGTGGAGAGGAGTGATTTAACCTCATCATGACTTGCCCAAAGGCTGATGACATCCAAGCTGTTCCATAGCTAGGCTTTCCACAAGGTCACTTTCATCACAGTGTGGGTGTTTTGACAGAAACCGGTAGACCAAATCAGAGTTACATTTGACATTGTAGTCATTTAGCAGACGTTCATATCCAGACCAACTAACAGTTAGTGCATTCATCTTATGATATCACAGGCATAGAAAGCAAGGAGGATTATTTAAAATGCTGTTTGAAGAGGTAGGGTTTCAGATGTTTTCAGAAGATGGGCAGGGACTCTGCTGTCCTAGCTTCGAGGGGAAGCTGGTTCCACCGTTGGGGTGCCAAGACAGGGAAGGGCTTGGACTGGGCTGAGCAGAAGCCATGAGACCTGAGGTGGCAGAATGGAGTGCTCGGGTTGGGGTGTAGGGTTTGAGCATAGCCTGAAGGTAGGGAGGGGCAGTTCCTCTTGCTGTTCCGAGCTTCGATTGTAAGCCAGTGGAGTGTGCGGAGGAACGGGATGACATGAGAGAACCTGGGAAGGTTGAAAACCAGGCGGGCTGCTGCATTCTGCAGGGGTTTGGTGGCACAAGTGGGGAGCCAGCCAACAGTGAGTTGCAGTAGTTCAGACGGGAGAGGACAAGTGCCTGGATTAGGACCTGCACTGCTTCCTATTTGAGGTGGGGTCGTACTCTACGGATGTCGCAGAGCATGAACCTGCAGGAGCGGGTCAGTGCGTTGATGTTTGCAGAGAACAACTGTTGTCCAGGGTTGAGCCAAGGTTCTTTGCACTCTGGGTGGGCGACACTGGAGTTGTCAACTGTGATAGAGAGGTCTTTGAGTGGGCAGGCCTTCCCCGGGAGGAAGAGCAGTTCCGTCTTGTCGAGGTTGAGCTTGAGGTGGTGGGCCGACATCCAAGTTGAGATATCAGCCAGGCATGCAGAGATGTGTGTTGCCACCTGGGTGTCAGAAGGAGAAAAGTAGCAGCAATAATAGGAGAGACCATGTGAGGATGTGACGGAGCCGAGTGACTTGGTGTATAGAGAGAAGAGGAGAGGGCCTAGAATCGAGCCCTGCGGGACACCAGTAGTGAGAGTATGTGGTGCAGATATCGATTTTCTCCAAATCACCTGTAGGAGCGGCCTACCAGGTAGGATGAAATCCAAGAGTCTGTATAGCCTGTGACGCCCAGACCTGAGAGGGAGGAGAGGAGGATCTAATGGTTCACATTGTCGAAGGCAGCAGATAGATCTAGGAGGATGAGAACAGAGGAGAGAGAGAGTCAGCTTTGGCAGAGAGGAGAGCCTCCGTGACACAATGTAGAGCAATGACCCATCTTGAAGCCTGATCAGTTAGGGTCAAGAAGATCATTCTGATAGAGATAATGAGAAAGTTGATCAGAGACCGCACGCTCCAGTGTTTTGAAAAGAAAATAAAGAAGTTTCGATTTATAGTTTTTGACGTCAGCTGAGTCGAATGTTGGTTTCTTGAGGAGGGGAGCAACTCGAGCCATTTTGAAGTCAGAGGGTATGCTGCCAGTGGTCAGGGAGGAGTTGATGAGGGAATTGAAGAATGGGAGAAGGTCTCCAGAGAATAGGCTGAGTGAATGAGTAGCGGATGTCGTCAACCTTTTTTTCAAAGTTGTTGACAAAGTCGTCCGTAGAGGGAGGAGGGAGGGGGACGGAGTGGTGGATGAAGGAGGGAGGAGAATGTGGAAAAGTGTTTCCTAGGATTAGAGGCAGAAGCTTGAAATTTAGACTGGTAGAAAGTGGCCTTAGCAGCGGATACAGAGGAGGAGAAGGTAGAGAGGAGGGAGTGAAAGGATGATAGGGCCTCCGGAAGTTTAGTTTTCCTTAATTTTCA
The DNA here is from genome assembly GCF_034236695.1 of Oncorhynchus nerka. NCBI lineage: Eukaryota > Metazoa > Chordata > Actinopteri > Salmoniformes > Salmonidae > Oncorhynchus > Oncorhynchus nerka. The sequence continues at coordinate 25,885,585 of NC_088418.1, forward strand.
CTCAACTGCCCGCAGCCTTGTTCTGTAAGCTCGCAATGAGTCACTCAGCCACTGAGCAGGAGGGGAGGGCCAAGCCGGTCGGGAGGAAAAGGGACAGTGCGAGTCATAAGATGTGGAGAGGGAGGAGAGTATGGTCGAAGAGGCGGAATCAGGAGACAGGAGGGAGAAGAATTTAGCAGAAGGGAGAGATGATAGGATAGAAGAGGAGAGAGAGAGTGAAGATTGCGACGGCACATGACCATCTGGGTAGGGGTTGAGTGGTTATGGTTGGAGGAAAGAGTGACAGAATAGGAAACAAAGTAGTTATCAGAGACCTGGAGGGGGGTTTCAGTGAGATTAGTGGGCGGACAGCCTCTAGTAAAGATGAGGTTAAACTTTTTGCTTGCCTTGTGAGTTAGAGGAGATTGGGAAAGGAGGAGGTCAAAAGAGACAAGGAGGGGAAAAGAGAGGTGGAAAGAAATTAAGCGAAGGCAGATGTCGGGAGGTTAAAGTCGCCAAGTACAAAGAGCGGTGAGCTATAATCAGGAAATTAGCTTATCAAGGTGTCAATTCTCATTGAGGAACTCTCCAAGGGCACCTGGTGGGCAATAGATGACAATAATGTTAACCTTAAGTGGACAAGGGACAGTGACAGTATGGAATTCAAATGAAAGGATAGACAGGTGAAAGAGAGGAAAAGGTGAGAAAGGAGAAAATCTCCACTCAGGAGAAATGAGTATACCTGTGCAACCACTGCGACGACCAGATGCTCTCAGACTATGAGAGAAAACATAGTCAGATGGATAAAGAGCAGCTGGAGTAGCAGTGTTCTCTGGGGTGACCCATGTCTCCGTCAGGGCCAAAAAGTCAAGGGACTGAAGGGCAGCAAATGCTGAGATTAAGTCAATGTTCGTGACCACCAATCAGCTGTTCCAAATGCTAACAGTGACCCAGAATTCCACATGAGTACACTAAATTAGAAGGTTTCAGTCAAGGGGTTGGGGGCATCTGTAAAGCCTACAGGGAGAGGTGCGAACAGGTATAGAAAACACGAACACATAGTTGGCAAAGCTACAAAAGAGCAAAATTAGATAATCTGTAAATAACTAGGTAAAATAATCAAGTGAGAGAGTAGTGTGAAGCCCTCCTCTCTTTACTTCCTCGAATAACTCAGAGGAGTCGTCTTTGTTTCGGTGTTGCACTTAGTTTTGCGACAAAACCACCACTGACATGACCCCGCTTACAACAGCTACAAAAATGTCCATGAATTGTAATCCAGATAATAATTCACATTTCCTGTTGCTAGCTAGAACGTGGGCTTTATAAGGTTAGATAGCTAGATAGCTAACTTAGTCCCGCCGAGTCATGCCATCTGCTAGGTTGCCTTACTGACAGTCTTTGAATGTCCATCAATTTACATGCATTATGAAAAAAGAAATAATAATAACTAAATTATAATAACAAAAAAAATCAACCACCAGTTTACGTGTAGAGTTTAGACCGCTTTGCATGTTTGGTGAAGTTGAAAGCTGAACAGCTGCATCTTTTTCTTCTTGCTTCTGTTATTCTAGTGCAAAGAATTCCCTCGGCTCCTTGACCTACATTATGCGCAAGCAGGTCCCGGTCGCGCATGTGTGAGTTTTCCCTTCAGAATGTGCATGTGACATACTATAAGCTCGCTCAAGTCACAGCCTTCATTTAAAATGTCAATAACTTTGGCTATGAGTGATGGAGAAAAGAAATCGGCCTCTAAGACTACTTGAAAAATGCATTGGATGTTTGGTTTACAAAGTTGATGACTGAAGTGCCTTATTAAAATTTTTAAAACGTGATTTCTCTGTGGGGTCATCAATGGGTATTGTCTTTCTAGGCCGTATTTCAGTTCAACTGCAGTACCGAAAATGCCCTCTCGGCACAGTGGAAAGCGTCAATTCATATCAGAGTCAATACATGTTGGAGTGTAATGACTCTAACATGTAAGAATCACCTTTGGCAGCGATTACAGCAGTGAATGTTTCTGGGTAAGTCTCTAAGAGCTTTCCACACCTGGATTGTGCAACATTTGCCCGTATTTCTTTTCCAAATTCTTCAAGCTCTGTCAAATTGGTTGTTGATCATTGCTAGACAACCTTTTTCAGGTCGTGCCATAGATTTTCAACCACGTTTTAAGTCAAAACTGTAACTGGGCAACTCCGAAACATTCCCTATCTTCTTGGTAAGGAACTCCAGTGTAGATTTGGCCATGTGTTTTAGGTTATTGTCCTGTTGAAAGGTGAATTCATCTCCCAGTGTCTGGCGGAAAGCAGCCTGAACCATGTTTTCCTCTAGGATTTTGCCTGTGCTTATCTCCATTCCGTTTCTTTTCTATCCTGAAAAACTCCCCAGTCCTTAACGATTACAAGCATACCCATAACATGATGCAGCCACCACTATACTTGAAAATATGGAAAGTGGTACTCAGAAATGTGTTGTATTTGCCCCAAACCTAACACTTTATATTCAAGACAAAAAGTGAATTGCTTTGCCAATTTTTTTGCAATATTACTTTAGTGCCTTGTTGCAAACAGGATGCATGTTTTGGAATATTTGTATTCTCTACAGGCTGCCTTCTTTTCCACTCTGTCAATTAGGTTAATATTGTGGAGTAACTACAATATTGTTTATCCAATTTTTTTTCTTTTTTTCTCAATTTTCTCCTATCACAGCCATTAAACTCTGTAACTGTTTTAAAGTCACCATGTCTTTGTAGTGACTGGGTGTTTTGATCAGGGGTTGGAACCGGTTCAGGGAACAGAACCAAAAGCTGGAAAATAACTACATTTTCCAAGGAACAGAAATGGAACCTGGAACAAAAGTGATCCATACATTTGCTGAACAGAACCGTCATTTTAAAGGCATGGGAAGCGGTCAATAACGTTATTTTACGTTCCAGTCATTTTGTTTGTCCCACAACCAAACACAACAAAGCAACTATGTAAATTCCTCACTCTGTCACTCAGAATCTTACTCCAGTGTCAACCTGCAAGCTGAAAATCTTTACCTGTGCGTGCTTAGGCTACCTTCCCCTCACCACTCTGGGTGGAGTAACTACAGTGTTGTTGATCCATCCTTGATCCATTGTTGATCCATCCTCAGTTTTCTCCTATCACAGCCATTAAACTCTGTAACTGTTTTAAAGTCACCATATCTTTTTAGTGACTGGATGTTTTGATCAGGAGTTGTAACCGGTTCAGGGAACAGAACCGAAAACTAGAAATTAACTACATTTTCCAAGGAACAGAAACGGAACCTGGAACAAAAGTGGTCCATACTATTCCGGAACAGAACCGTCATTTTAAAGGCATGGGAAGTGGTCAATAACGTTATTTTACGTTCCAGTCATTTTGTTTGTCCCACAACAAAACACAACAAAGCGACTATGTAAAGACCTCACTCTGTCACTCAGAAACATATTCCATGTCAGCCCGCTAGCTGAAAATGTTTACCTGTGCGTGTTTAGGATACCTGCCCCTCCCCACTCTAAAGTATAGGCTACTATACTGACGTTACAAGCTTGATTCAGAAGATAGAGAGATTTCTTATTAGCTAGAGAAGAATGGGATGAACTTTTTCAGTGCTAATTAAGGATACTATAGGCCTAGTTATCACGTTTCACGTTGGATTTATTAACTACAAAAAGGTAAGACTTGTTTTTAAATCTGGAACTGTTTCACGTTGGATTTATTAACTACAAAAAAGGTAATACATGTTCATACATGCCCAGAGAGCTCTCCCTCTCTCTCTCTCTCATGCTATTTGTTTTCTAATTACACATATACCATATCCTTCTTCATATTCCGTTGTCTTCTTGCTCTGTACACCTCCCTCTCACCATTTTCCTTTGTCTCTCCATCACTCTCTCTCATTCCCCAGTCTGACAGAGCGAGGCAGACGCTCGTATTTACTCATGGCTCCAGGGGCTTGTGGCTCTCGATTAGCAAACCAGTGCGAGTCAACAGTTGGTACATCCCCAGGACAAACTATCATACCCCTCACCCCTCTCCGATACATACACACTGCTGCCGGTCTGCCGCCCCCCAGTCCCGTTCTCTACCAGACAGGCAGCCGAGGGTGTGGGGGGGGTTGTGTGCACTCGCACCCTAGCGATACATTTCCCAAAGCCTTCTCCGGGGGCCGTCACCCTATTACCCTCCAGCGTGTTCTCCAAACATACCAGGGGGCAAAGGGCACGTTGTCTGTTTGACAACATGCACGGCGCGGGCGTGGGGTTGTTCAGGTAGTTTGAATGTTGCCTTTCGGACTCAAAGACACCCCAGTGCACTTCAGCTACACTGACTGTCCATTGAACTCCCCAATTAAACATGGAAACTGAAAGGGACACGGACACTATGGGGGAGCGAGAACAGAGGGCCACGTCATCCATCAGTGGGTGGTTGTTGGTGAGTGGTTTGGTGGCGGGCTGTGGTTCCATTCCGGTACTGGACTCGAACCACTCTGGGAGATGACATACCGTCCCTTGCCATGGTTTCTTATGACACCTGGAATGTCATGTCTATGACAGCACTATGACAGCCTTGTGAAGGTCTTATGACACCTCACACACCGAGTAGCGTGAGTGGCAGCAACACTGAGCATGGTTAGATTGTAATGATGTGCGAGCAGGGTTGCAGGTCTCAACACTACAGGACAGCTTTTTTTCTCTCTTTCCCGGCTGCAGTGCCACCGTGGAGAAAGTAACAGCGACCCTATTGTGAGCAGTGGGAATTGGGCTGGCCCCAAATGACATCACTGCGCCGTAGGGAAGAACAGAGAGAATGTTTTTTCCTGTTGTTTTCCGGAAGGCAGTGATCAATTTAATTCCACCCTCATCACTCCTTCTCTAAGGGGTGAAAAAAAAGAGAGGGAGAGAATAGAAAGACGATGGGGCACTTCTCTCGCTCGTTCCCGAAACGGGCCGGGTCACGCACCAAATAAAAAATCACTGAAAAGGCAAAGGGAGACTGTTGGGGATTCTTTCTCTTTTATTTAAATTTTCAGAGACCTGAATAAGGGTAATTATGCTGGAATGTAATGAGGTCACTCTACCTCCCCAATTAAAAGTTGCCAGGGATGATTACGGAAGAATGGTGCCAATCCCAGCAACCACCCCCCAGTCTGCTGATTCACAGTATAGAGTACAGGGAGTCCTTTGGATCCCCTCCCGTCATTGCTCCGCTTTTCCAAGAACATTGTGTCAGTCAGGGCGAGGACTCAGTGTGCCCACTGGGCGGGCAGACAGACAGACAGACAGACAGACAGACAGACAGACAGACAGACAGACAGACAGACAGACAGACAGACAGACAGACAGACAGACAGACAGACAGACAGACAGACAGACAGACAGACAGACAGACAGACAGACAGACAGACAGACAGACAGACAGGCAGTCCATTGAGAGTGTGTAGACCCACCGCTAAGACCTTGCTTTTCCAGGCAGCCATTGTCTAAGGATGCCCAGAGTCATCTTGACCACAGAGGATGACCTCTCACATCCCTCCCCTTTCTCCATTCTCCGTCCGTGTGTGTGACTCAGACAATAAGTGCCTAAATATGAGTGTGTATGAATACGATATACAAACACAAGCATGTGGGTGTTAGCAAGGATGTTTCCACTTTCCGTCGCGTTAGTGCAGAGTCCCCAAGAATCCCTAAGAGGCCGAGTTCAAAGTCAAATCCGGCAGTCACATCACAAACGCATCGAGCTGTTCACAATACGATCACAATTAATCATAGCCTGTGACAAAGCACTGCGTTTCTTTGTCCCAAATGGAATGTCATATAGAAGCCGGGAGTTTGTCCGACATTCAGATTGACTTCAGATTGCCTCGAGCAGACCTGCGTTCAAATACTTTGAGCATTTCATCTAGCCTGTCTGCAGTGCCTGGTGGGTTGGGTTTGGAGTTTTGGAGCAATTCTATTGATCCATTAAGTCAGGCAGGCTCAATTAAGCAGATCAAGTGTTTTAAACGATTTTATTTTTCTTTGACCTGGAATGGGCCTTCTCAATAACGAGGTGGACCAATTTCATAAAGAGCTCGGCAACAATTTATGATTTCTTTTTTGTTGTCGTAAGGGGGAAGAAAAGTCACTTTGATGCTGTTTACTGGCTAGTTTTTCATCAAAAAAAATCCTGAAGAATAAAAAGAGAAAGCTTCAAAAGTATCCTGTTAACGGGACACAGATTTTTGTCATGCTTCCCGACCCATCTGCTTCAACTTAGGGCTACGAAGCTGGAGGAGTGAGGGGTGGGATGTGAGGGCTGGTGTTGGGGGCTGTAGAGGGATGTAATATTTAGAGAGGACAGTGAAGGAATGTTTTGGAATAAGAAGGAGGATGAGGAGGGGTGTGGGGGTGGGGGCTACTATGTTAGGTGTTGAAGAGTATTTCCAAAAAGCAACAGGCAAGCCACATTACTCAATTCTCTGTATAATCTAAAATAGCCCCTCTCTTTATTCCCATGGGGAACCAGAAAAGATTGGGAAGTCTGACATTTTTTGGGGGGTCAACACAGTTACCCCTGGTGATGCTCTTTGTCTTAGTGAAGTATTGATGCCCCCCTTTTCCGTGTCCTTTTCTCTCCTCTTCTTTATTTTCCCCTCTGTCTCCTACCCCTCTGTCTTCTGTACCATTCTAACAGTCCCCTAAGGACCCTAGGACCCTAGTCAGCCAGTCTGGCTGGGGCTGCCCCTGGTGGTGCCTGTGCTGGTTAAGCTCCCAGTGGGCCTTCCTTGGGAAACAGTCTGTTTGTAAAAAGCGGGGGGCCCTGCGCTCGTAGCCACAGGGAAGGGAGCTCGCTATCTGTGCTCAGGCCGACCCCCTAATGCACCCTTGCCGTGCGCCCTATTGAGGCCTAAGGAAGCGTGAAAAATCGCTTCAAAAACCAAAGTGCTAAGTCTCCTTGTTATACAAGGCCAATTTTCGGCACCGACCCCACCCTTCCAGCCCTCACTCTGTGTGCCCTCCCCTCCACCCCTCTCTCACACACTTCGTCAGGCTCGGCGGACTTCGTTAAAGCGAGCCAGGGCACTTTATCGCATTATTTAATTGGCCATTCCACAGCAAACTGCTACTGCCATGTCCCCCTGTTGCTCGCTGCCCCCTTCCTCCCTCATCCTGCCTCCCCCAACTCCACCCCTCCTCCTTTCCCTCTCCTGACTGCCCTCCCCCACCCCTCTCTTCCTCCCTCATCCTGCCTCCCCCAACCCTACCCCTCCTCCTTTCCCTCCCTCTCCTGACTGTCCTCCCCTGCCCCCCTACCTCCCTCATCCTGCCTCCCCCAACCCCACCTCTCCTCCTTTCCCTCCCTCTCCTGACTGTCCTCCCCGCCCCCCTCTTCCTCCCTCATCCTGCCTCCCCCAACCCCAACCCTCCTCCTTTCCCTCCCTCCCTCTCCTGACTGACCCCCATGCATCCACCCCCATGCCCCCCACCCAGTCCCCTCCAGTCCTCTCTCTAGGTAATTAACCGGGGGCTTGGTGCTAGGCTGGGCTGGCCGGCATAAAGGGGATGGGGCGATGGGAAGCGGCGTTCGCTGGGTTCCCCTGTCCTCCCCTGTCCTGTCCTCCTTCCCCTCTACTCCCCCGGGATCTCCCCTGGACTCCCTGCGGGGCCGCTGCTGGACAATAGCAGCTGTGTACCCCCAAACTCCGCATTACACTCTTATTAACATAATTGAATGCAGGGGCCCCCCAGGGGTGTATCCTCCCTGTTCACCCACGATTCCGTGGCTTTGCATGACAGCAACTCCATCATCAAGTTTGCTAACGACACAGCGATCGTAGGCCTGATAACCAGCAACGACAAGTCAGCCTATAGGGAGGAGGTAAGTGAAATGACATTGTGGTGCCAGGACAACAACCTCTCTCTCAACGTCAGCAAAACAGACGAGTTGATTGTTGACTTCAGGAAGCAGAGGAGGGAACACGTCCCGATCCACGTCGATGGGACTGCAGTAGAGCAAGTCAGCAGTTTTAAGTTTTTCGGGCTTCCACATCGCCTATGACTTAACATGAACAACAACACCACAACTCATGTCAAGAGGGCACAACAGCTTCTCTACTTCCTAAGGCAGCTGAATAAATTTGGGATGCCACCCAGGTCCTACCGCTGCACCATCGAAAGCGTCCTGACCAGTTGCATCACGGCCTGGTATTGGAATTGCTCAGTCCACGGCAGCAAGGCCCTCCAGCGAGTGGTGAAGTCGATGGCCCAGTTCATCACTGAGGCTCTGTTCCCACCCATCCAGGACATCTACTTGAAACGGTGCCTGAGGAAGTCCCGCAGCATCATAAAGGACCCCACACACGCCAGCCACGAGCTGTTCACTCCCTTATCGTTGGGCAGACGGTATAGGTCTGATACCAACAGGCTCAGAGACCGTTTCTATCTACAAGCCATCAGACTGCTGAACAATTGAACTGGACTGACCACCTGCACTGACTCTCCACACCGTAGTGTAGGAGAGTTTAAATGATTATTCCATCAAACTTCACATTACTAGAATAGTACACATAGCAGAACATGACATTCAGGTTAAGGGTCAGTGGACCAAGCCCACGAACAGAAATATTCCAAGTTCAGACAGAACGGGGAATCAGATCGCTATAAATCGTCAGGAACGTTACTTTGGGTTTGTATTTTCATTTGTACTGCCGAGTACTGCCTGTTGATGTTTCGGAGGCAGCTACAGTAGCGGGACGATATTATTTTATTTATTTCATTGAATATATTTTACTTCACCTGGGTGCTTACGTCGCCTGCTAGCATCCTGGTACTACCATACTAAAACAAAGACGTAACATAAGAACTAAGGTCAGAACGTGACAAATAAAGTCAATTAGAAAGCGAGCGGAATGTAAGGTTGGAGGCAATTTAGTTAAACCTGTTAAATAATATAAAAGGGAATACTGAGGCATTGTGACTTGTCCAAAATGGCAAATCTTGCATTGCTGGAGGATCTGTCACAAGCTGCATTACGCAGGGAGCGTGTTTTCAATGAGCGTGCAGATTGTTTTGCTGAGGGCTCCAAAAAAGTATGGCTTGTTTTGCTTCCACTTTGGTGATCAAAAGTTATATTTCTGTGTCCAAAAAGTTTTTTCCTTTGTCTTCTTGGATTTCTCCATGTTGGCACACAGAAATTAGAGACATTTCTTGCAGCTTTAAAGGGAAGGTTTGTGACCATAAATGGTCATTTAGGACAGTTCATTACGTAAATGAGAGTTCACGTGCACTAGCAGTGTTTTATAACATGTCTGATTTATCTAGGGAAAATACTAACAGGCGTGTGTAAATCAAGCGTACGAGCAGCTGATAAATACCAACTTTCAAAATGTTCTTCATACGAGTTAATTTTGAAGCTTTTCTATGCAACATTGATAAATGAAGGCCCAGAGCCTTAGGTATGCACTTTTAGAAACAATTCTTCATCCTGTAAGCATTACCTGGCAACGCAGGGATTTTTTTATAGCGCACAGGGCTGCGGGCCAGAAGGTTGTGGGTTTACAGACCACCTTGGGACGAGATCTCCTTTACAGTAAAAACATTGCATGAATATATAATCGTGTTTGCATGTCAGAAAACAATTGCCTTTTACAAACATGTCATGCAATTGTATGTCATTTTACATATTAGGATAATATTTTTTTAAATAACAAACAAATTAACGAAATTACAGGCTAACACGGAACCCAAACCGGCTGTGCGCGTGTGGCATCGTGCATACATTTATTTTGTCCCCCCACACCAAATGCGATCACGACACGCAGGTTAAAATATCAAAACAAACTCTGAACCAATTACATCAATTTGGGGACAGGTCGAAAAGCATTAATAATTTATGGCAATGTAGCTAGCTAGCTTGCTCTTGCTAACTAATTTGTCCTATTTAGCTAGCTTGCTGTTGCTAGCTAATTTGTCCTGAGATATAAACATTGAGTTGTTATTTTACCTGAAATGCACAAGGTCCTCTACTCCGACAATTAATCCACACATAAAATGGTTGACCGAATCGTTTCTAGTCATCTCTCCTCCTTCTAGGCTTTCTCTTCTCTTGACTTTATATTGCGATTGGCAACTTTCATAAATCAAATCAAATCAAATTTTATTTGTCACATACACATGGTTAGCAGATGTTAATGCGAGTGTAGCGAAATGCTTGTGCTTCTAGTTCCGACAATGCAGTAATAACCAACAAGTAATCTAACCTAACAATTCCAAAACTACTACCTTATACACACAAGTGTAAAGGGATAAAGAATATGTACATAAAGATATATGAATGAGTGATGATACAGAACGGCATAGGCAAGATGCATTAGATGGTATCGAGTACAGTATATATATATGAGATGAGTATGTAAACAAAGTGGCATAGTTAAAGTGGCTAGTGATACATGTATTACATAAGGATGCAGTAGATGATATAGAGTACAGTATACACGTATGCATATGAGATGAATAATGTAGGGTATGTAACATTATATTAGGTAGCATTGTTTAAAGTGGCTAGTGATATATTTTACATAATTTCCCATCAATTCCCATTATTAAAGTGGCTGGAGTTGAGTCAGTGTCAGTGTGTTGGCAGCAGCCACTCAATGTTAGTGGTGGCTGTTTAACAGTCTGATGGCCTTGAGATAGAAGCTGTCTTTTCAGTCTCTCGGTCCCAGCTTTGATGCACCTGTACTGATCTCGCCTTCTGGATGATAGCGGGGTGAACAGGCAGTGGCTCAGGTTGTTGTTGTTCTTGATGATCTTTATGGCCTTCCTGTAACATCGGGTGGTGTAGGTGTCCTGGAGGGCAGGTAGTTTGCCCCCGGTGATGCGTTGTGCAGACCTCACTACCCTCTGGAGAGCCTTACGGTTGAGGGCGGAGCAGTTGCCGTACCAGGCGGTGATACAGCCCGCCAGGATGCTCTCGATTGTGCATCTGTAGAAGTTTGTGAGTGCTTTTGGTGACAAGCCAAATTTCTTCAGCCTCCTGAGGTTGAAGAGGCGCTGCTGCGCCTTCTTCACGATGCTGCCTGTGTGAGTGGACCAATTCAGTTCGTCTGTGATGTGTATGCCGAGGAACTTAAAACTTACTACCCTCTCCACTACTGTTCCATCGATCTCCAACACCAAATTAATGTGTCTTGTTTGCAATGAAACTGTCCCTGTTTGCAAATAATTCAACCTGAGATATCATTAGGAATCTGAGCATGGTACTTTCAAAGTCTACCGACGCAGAACAATGTAAGCTTTAACTGCTGGCTACTTTTCTTCCATGGTTTAACCCAACAAGAGAAACTCACAAGTGTTTCCCTAAAGGCTGTCTGGGTTTAAACGTCTTCTATTGTACAGAAATTGAATAGCTCAATTAATTGATAGTGACAGAATTAGATGACTTCCCAAGCAAAGTACATGTTTTGTCTCCTCGGCTATAGAAGGTTGTAACACAGCCTCTGAATGTCAAAGAAATGAAACAATGAAATCCCCATATGCATCAGTCACGTTGTCGCCGGGTATTTAACAGCTTGTTTCTAGCACAAAGCATTGCGGACCAAAGCTTTGTTATAGATCATTTTATAGAAAATAGATTATTTTCCTCAAAGTCATAAGCTAACAATGAGTAGGCCTGTGCTTTTTAACATTAAGTAGTAGCAAGCTGTCAAAGTTGATATCCGGTCCTCCATCTTATCTTCGCAAACTGAACAGAACATAGGCTAGAGGCTAGTCCGCATGCAAGATAGTGCTTTTTAAAAACATTTTCTGAATAATTCTTTGACTCTCCTCTTGAACTGCCACTGTCGGCCTACACCGCACAGCATTGGTTAGGCAGTGCAAAAAAAAAAAAGGTTTTGATCAGCAAGAGCCGAGCAGGCTGAGGGATGTAATATCCTTCGCAGTGTGTAATGCAGCCTTGTTTTGTTTACGCCATCCCACCAGCTATCTTAGAAATATAACTTTGCTCTATGCTTCTCCTAGCAAGCACTTTGTAACCTGTAGATCATTTGATTGAGACCACGCTAAATGTGACCAGTTTCATGAAATTGGGCGTATGATGCATGTCGCATGTCACTACTTCACAGGAGAGGCATTTCTGCCTTTTTTTGGGCCGAAATGCCTTCTTGAACATGTGAACTTTCATATACATTAATAACAAACTTGTATGTCATCTGTAATTATGAATAAAATTGTTAATTTACAAGCCTAGTTGGTTTAGCCATGGAAAAAGACAGGAACCTTCCCGCTTGCCATGATTGGCTGAGATAATGGATGGGCTGGACATGCCGAGAGGTGAGAGCTGTCTATTACATGAGCTGCTCAGTGTGTGTAGATAATCCTTACAATAGCAGCTTTTTTGAAATATATAGCCATGGAGAACTGCAAAAGACATACTGCTCTCAACAACATTGCTGGCATGAATTTAGTAAGTGCTATTGACAAAGAATAGTGGGGAAAAGTTGTGATGAAGTACTTTCTGGAGGATGATCGTGCCATACTGACACTCTCTGACTCTGAAAATGAATTATATGATGAAGAAATCCCTGATTTAGGTAAAAACATTTTCATTGAAGCAGACATTATAGTCTTCTGAAGACAGTGATTGGGAAGAAACTGATATTAACAGTGTTGTTGTCACGGAAGAAATTGACCGAGTTTTGAAATCAGTGGAATGCCTTGTGGAAGGGGAGTATGAGAACGAAATGAAGAGATTAAGAAAATTTGGACGTTTGTGGAGTGAGTCGAAAAGAAAACACAGAACACTGGTCATTAAACACCTGTCTCCGGATTACATCTTCAAACTAAGGGCAACCATGGCATCCGTGACAGAGAGGGAGAAAGATCTGAGGATTCTTATGGCATTGAACACAGTCAGTGTGAACCGGAGTGACTTGACACAACAGTCTGAGCAAGCTGTACAAACAAAACGCAAACAACAAAGGACTTCTTCCTTAGTGAAAGGGGTTCCAGTCTGCCATGAAGCATTCATCCATGTACACAGGTAAGAGTTTAGCTAGCTGGCTCGCTAGCTACGTGTATGATCTGTGTAGTAATATTATTAATATCTCAGAAAGCCATTTGCATTGCTAGTTATAGGTTTCTACTAGCTAGCTAACATTGAACCTAGTTGGTTAGCTTTAGCTACCTGCAGATTTATACTAAGTCCCCCCTTATCTCAGCTCGCTGGTCACCATAGCATCACCCACCTGTAGCACGCACTCCAGCAGGTATATCTCTCTGGTCACCCCCAAAACCAATTCTTTCTTTGGCCGCCTCTCCTTCCAGTTCTCTGCTGCCAATGACTGGAACGAACTACAAAAATCTCTGAAACTGGAAACATTTATCTCCCTCACTAGCTTTAAGCACCAGCTGTCAGAGCAGCTCACAGATTACTGCACCTGTACATAGCCCACCTATAATTTAGCCCAAACAACTACCTCTTTCCCTACTGTATTTATTTTATTTATTTATTTATTTAGCTCCTTTGCACCCCATTATTTCCATCTCTACTTTGCACATTCTTCCACTGCAAATCTACCATTCCAGTGTTTTACTTGCTATATTGTATTTACTTTGCCACCATGGCCTTTTTTTTGCCTTTACCTCCCTTATCTCACCTCATTTGCTCACATCGTACATAGACTTGTTTCTACTGTATTATTGACTGTATGTTTGTTTTACTCCATGTGTAACTCTGTGTCATTGTATGTCGAACTGCTTCGCTTTATCTTGGCCAGGTTGCAATTGTAAATGAGAACTTGTTCTCAACTTGCCTACCTGGTTAAATAAAGGTGAAATAAATAAAAAATAAAAAATACATCATTGCATGCATGGCGGCTAGCTATGACAATCCGTTTGTATTGCTACTGTATGGGTTGGGATTACGGTTCATTGTTGAGCTAGCTAGCTAGCTAGCAACATGTCTAAGGAAAAGACTCCGCTTCGCCAGATGATTACATGACCCATCAAGTTAGCCAGGTGTGTCTGGAGCAGATTACGGCTATCTGTTGTATTTCATGATGTGAACAGGTCTAGACAATACTACTTCCATCATTTTAAGATGCTCTGATCAAGGTCAACTGACCGAAAGCTCAGCCACAATCACATGGCCTCACATTTGAATCCTTAAAGAGATGTGCTAAGGCTTGAGAGGGTGTGAACGCTGCTGATTGTGTGTGAACAAATAAGGGCACTCAAGTAGGTGTACCAGAAAATGTAAGTGCCATTTTATCTAAAGAAAATAATGTACTTTATACTCCATATATTTTCCCTGACACATAAAAGTACTAGTTACGTTTTGACTGCTTAGCAGGACACTGGCATCTCTACTGCCTCTGATCTGACGGACTCACTAAACACAAATGCTTTGTCTGAGTGTTGGAGTGTACCCCTGGCTACCAGCAAAAAAATAAAAAAAACAAGACAATGGGGCAGTCTGGTTTGCTTTACAGTATATAAGGAATTTGAAATTATTTATACTTTACTTTTGATACTTAAGTATATTTAAAACCAAATACTTTTTGACTTTTACTCAAGTAGTATTTTACTGGATGACTTTCACTTTTACTTGAGTCATTTTCTATTAAGGTATCTTTACTTTTACTCATGTATGACAATTAGGTACTTTTTCCACCACTGTGAAAGAGGTGTTCGGTCACAAATAGCCAATAGGAACACTTGATATTGTGTGCCCAGCAGAGAATTAGAGATCAGGGGTGGCATCCGGCACACATCTATATATAGACTAATAAGAATCTAATTATAAAACACTGAGAAATATTGAAATTGTATCAATTACAAATGACATGGACTAGATGTTAAAAACACCAAACCCTCCCATTGACTGAAATTGAAAAAGCATGACCCTCCCCCATTCTATACATTTAGATCCATCCCATTGTCCGTGAAAACACAGAGAAAGGTATGTGTTGAAAATCACTCCTGTGTAGAAGTCCATAGCCTTAATAAATAAAGCATCCCAAGGTTAATGACATAGGCATTGCTATAAGAGATTGTGAGACTATTGAAATATGTAACGTTCAGGGTTTTATCATTGTTATTGATAGAGTTTTACAGAGTACTAAAAAATATTGCTGTTGCTAGCTAGCATGTCTTTCTGTGTTGCCGATGGCTAGCATTATGGGATATTATGGGAGATGTAGTTTAAGTTCTCTAAGGGTCTGAATGGGATAAATGTGATTTCACATTGTAGCTTGTTTGTAATAATACAGTGTTTTTGTACACGAGTTGTTGTATTTGAGTACTGTCAACACTGAAAGCACCTAGCAATGTATTAGAGATGTGAGACAGGATATGTTTTACTTTTCTCCATAATCTTCTATAGAACAACTTGTCAGATGGTGAATTGAAGACTGATGTGTTCCTGTCCTGTCTTTTCATAATATCATTGCAGGTATAGTGCGGCAGGTAGCCTAGCGTTTAAAAGCGCTGGGCCAGAAACTGAAAGGAAGTTTGTTCGAATCCCTGAGCTGGCAAGGTGGAAAAACCTGCCGTTCTGCCCTCGAACAAGGCAGTTAAACAACAACTGCTCCCCGGACCGCAGATGACGTCGATTAAGGCAGCCCCCCCCCCCCCCCCCCGCATCTCTCTGATTCAGAGGGGTTGGGTTTAATGCCAAAGACACATTTCAGTTGAACACATTCAGTTTCGCAACTGACTAGGTGTTCCCTTTCCACTCTATTGTCTTAGGAATGACTATTATACGGTCTTTTGTAATTGAAGATGGTTTATTCTTTCATTCTATACATAATGGCTGTATGAACAACTGCAACTGTGATAGTGTCCATGAAAGATGGTGCGTTGAAGACTGATGTGCTTCTGTCTTTCCATAATATAATTGGAGATATACATAAAAGCCCTAAGAGACAGCCGTGGTGTCTACATAAAAGCCCTAAGAGACAGCCGTGGTGTCTACATAAAAGCCCTAAGAGACAGCCGTGGTGTCTACATAAAAGCCCTAAGAGACAGCCGTGGTGTCTACATAAAAGCCCTAAGAGACAGCCGTGGTGTCTACATAAAAGCCCTAAGAGACAGCCGTGGTGTCTACATAAAAGCCCTAAGAGACAGCCGTGGTGTCTACATAAAAGCCCCAAGAGACAGCCGTGGTGTCTACATAAAAGCCCTAAGAGACAGCCGTGGTGTCTACATAAAAGCCCTAAGAGACAGCCGTGGTGTCTACATAAAAGCCCTAAGAGACAGCCGTGGTGTCGCTCTTCATTTCTTGTTTTTTTTGTGGTGCACATGAAGAGTCCTACCGATTTAGCAAACAGACGCTCACTCCCGCACACTCTCACACAGACATCCACACATCCACAGACGCTCACTCCCGCACACTCTCACACAGACATCCACACATCCACATACGCTCACTCCCGCACACTCCCACACAGACATCTACACATCCACACACACTCTCTCTCTCTGTCACACACACACACACACAGTATCATTGATAAGATCATGTGGGTTAATTGGCAAAAAAACGTGAATCAAAGTATCCTATAAATCAAATTCTCTAACCAATTGTCTATAAATGGAAAGTTAGGAAACAACGACTTGTTGTCACGTTGTAATGGAGTGAACATGAACGCACACTCTCTCCCCATTGATAAGAATGATGAGGCAAACTGTCCTGGGATTCCTGCACGCTGGATCAACGCCCCCTAGTGACCACTATAAGAGCAAGTACCCTATCACAACCACACACATCAGTCCGTCTCTTACACCGTACTGTGTACAGAGCATAGTTACAACAGTCAAATGATGGAAATTGTAATAGATTCGACAACTAATAAATTGATCAAATAGCCTCAACCAAATGTATGTATTACGACTATATGCGTCAAAGAGGTCAAGTACTGAACACTACTCCAAAATATGGAACATTTGATTGACCAAGCATAAAATGTGTCTAAAAACTTCGAATTGGCTGTTAATGACAAGAGACTGTGTTGATAGTAAGTTACTGTCAGTTGCATCAGCATTCGTTTATAGAAGCCTGATTATGCATAATTAGGCCTACCCATTAAATAATTTTCTCCATATCAGTTGCATTATTGACAGCTCCATATATTCAACTGAAAACAACCTTTGGGGCTCAAACATGATCCTCTCATCAGTGCGGTTAGTCAGCATGGGAAAGGTAACGTTTAGTAAGGCTATCCATGACCATTTATAGCTTTAATTGCGCGCTTATTTTGTGACCCCAAAGTTCAAACAGCGAATTCCTGTGTGCGGACAGAGGTCCTCGTGAACAAAGGTGGAATGTGATGCTCGTTTTCCGTTACAACCCCTCGGACACGCTACTAAACGTTTCCCACCATTCTCATGGGAATGTTATAAACTGGGAAACTAGCTACCTCAATTAAATATTGACAGCGTATTGTTACCTCGAGCGCGTTGCAGTAAGATAATAATTGCGCACAAGTTACGAAATATGAGGAGAGCCAGGCAGATTGCAATGTAATGAGAGCATTGCTACTGTATCTATAGTGCTATATTATGACTATTTTATTTTGGGGAGAAAGCAAAAGATGTGGCTACATCACAGTTTAGGATATAATGTCTCTGTCAGTGACAAATCGGTTTCTTTAGGACCATGTGGATAGTGTGATTGTGGCCGATATTTTCCACATTCTGTGAGGGGAGGGGCCGAGGGGTGCTGTCAATCATAGTGAAAGTGGCAGTGGTGGGCAGGACCCGCTGACACTTTGTACCGTCGGAGGGGGATATTTAACTTGGGTTTGAGCACCGCTCGCAACAGACACACTCATACACAGTGTGTCTAAGCAAAGAGACGCTCAGCGCCAAGTCTCAGACCTCCTAAAGTAGGAGCAAGTAAGTAGGCGCTACTGTAGCAGCTATCAAAGGAGTAAAGATTCTCCCCCAGGAATTACTGCAAACACTGACCGGGCAAAAGACTGCAGAACTTGGGCTGATTCGACCATTGCAACCGCGGTGGGACTTGTAGCTCTTTTTGATATCAATAGCGAAATCATCAATGTCATTGAGGTGAAAAGGGAAATCAAACTGAACTGAACTTAAACTGGCATGTTAGCTTTTGCGTTTGATATGCATTTTATTCGTGAAAGTTTACATTAAGTTGTGAAGTTGTTTTCGTTTTAAATTGTTGTGCGCAAAACCACTGTGCGTCCTGGAGGAGTATTTGTAGGGGTAAAGCTACATTTTGGTTTGGATAGACCTTTTCATCAGGACCGGGAAATGGTTCTGCTTGCATAGGTGTGGGAGAGAGACTGCAGTGGTGCGTTTTGCCAAAGAGAGGACATCAGACTACACGTGGACAATTTCAGTGAGGTCCCAACAGAACGTTGGAATATCGTACGGGGACTGAATAAAGTCACACGACACCTCTCATCCCATGGATTCTAAACTCGCGTTTGGACTCTCTCAAACCTGAGCGTGCCAGGGCAAGTTGAAAGAAGCCACGTTTATAAAAGTCGTCTGTAAAAATAACATTGACCAAGACAGCCCTAGTTGCCGGGCCCATGACATTTAAAACTTGGTGAAGTACTCTTTTGTGCGCCCTTCTCTCTCTGGGCGTTCTGGATCTATTTTGTCTCTGAGGATAACGCGGATCTTTAGAAACACTTTATTCCACGCAACTCTCGCCTCAGCCACTGTCATCCAGTCTAGACAATTTGTCGTGGCTTTGAGTGTCCCTGGCGTAACCATGACAACAACAAGAACCCCAAAGTGAATTTGAGAAAAAGAGTGAAACGGGAGAGTGGGTGAATAGAGTTTTCCCATTTTGTTTTGTGCCCTTTTGGTTAAGCCTAAACTTTGTTCTTTTTTTTCTTCTTTTTTTGTTGTTGCGAAGAGGCACTCCGCGTTCTACAAGATTGCATCAGCAGATTGCTAAGGTTCCCTAAAAAGAAACTCCACTCCATGTCATTCAAACCCGACGTGGTCTATTAAAAAGGATCGTCTTGCTCGTGCCTCTACTTCGACTATTTATGAAGCCCCCGGGCTACTCATTTCAAAGTGCACAGTAGCGGTGAAAATAACTTAATATTTAATACACCCTGGGAGCCATCACGCAAAGTTAAATATGGGCTTCTCACAGACGCTACTCGTTTATGTACTTGTGTCCATTCACCTTGGAGTTTCTCAACATTATCTACGCCTGCGCCCCTCGCCCAGCGAGCACCTTCCGGTGCCAGACCTCAAGGAGGACCCAGACCCGGAATACGACCCCCGGGAACAGGACTTGGCCGAGAGGACTCTGCGGAAAAAGCTCGGCAGCAACTTTGATCCCAATTTCATGTCAATCAGCTCGCCCATGCTGGTGAACCTCTCCGTGCAAGAAACCCAGATGAAACTTCAAGGACCCATGCCCAACGAGGTTAAAAAGCTGGATCTCTCGGAGACCCCCTACGGGAAGCGGGTAAAAGTGGGCAAGAAAGCCCGCAGGAAATTTCTGCAGTGGCTGTGGACATATACGCACTGTCCGGTGGTGTATACCTGGAAAGATTTGGGCTTGAGGTTCTGGCCACGCTACATCAAGGAGGGAAACTGCTTCAATGAGCGCTCTTGTTCCTTCCCCGAGGGGATGTTTTGCAAACCTGTCAAGTCAATCACCAAGACTTTCCTCCGGTGGTATTGTCAAGGGTTTTTAAGACAGAAATATTGTACGTGGATACCGGTGCAATACCCAATCATCTCGGAGTGCAAGTGCTCTTGCTGAGTTTCAATGGAAGTAGTAGGGTCGGGGAAGTGGACTGGAAATATACGGTTTCTATTGCACTGTAAACTCTGGACAGAGGTGGGCACCATAGCGAATCTATTTTTTTATATAGCATTTTAATTGAAATGCCAACATTGTACATATTTAAGAAAAATGCAGCTATTTTTTTTTAATGAACAGGACCATATTTTATTTCATCCCTGAAACGTGTTTTTGGGGGAACACAAGCACTTCAGAAAGAAGAGCTTTTATTTTTTATGAAAAATTTAAGATGGAATGCATATACAACTTCTCCAAGAAGTTCACTTTTTTCAACTGAACATTGATGCTGACTGTTAATTCACTGCAATGCTGCCTAGAGTTTTTGTATGATATTAATATCAATAATAATTCAATTGAAAGTTGAGGATAAAGATATATATAAGGCGTGAACTCAGCTGTTGGAATACATAGTATTTTGTAGAAATAAACAAATCTGTATGTTTTATTTATTATTTTAACGATTGTGAGTATAGAACATAAGGAAAGAAAATAGCAGAGTATACCAGAAATTATGGGAGATGTCTACTTGAATATTTCTAAAAAATAAAATAAAAAGTAAACATATCAGTGTAAATGTTATGGTTACACGTTTTAGCAATAAAGTCTATCTCTTCAACATGTATTAGTGTCAAGCAAGTTGCTTATAAAGTGTGCGCCTGTCCAAGGGGGGCGTGTATGGTCGTGGAGTGGAATGGAGTTGCTAAATGCACAGTAAGTCCGAGCTGAAATTAATCGGGATGTGGGGGACGTTACTGACGCTCCACGCTGTCACTGTGATTTTAGAAACGGGTGATTTACTATGTTGTGTAATGCGCAACACATACTTAAAACTTCTCGACAGAATTGGCATTCATTGTTTTGAGCCAGCGGAGAGGAGAGGCCATGCGTATCCATCCAATCTCTTACGCAAACGCTCATTTCTCGCATCCAAGGTCTTAACACGACAGTAACATATGATTAAGACATTTGAAACAGTGTCCGATGATGACATGGCGGGTTAGACGCAAGCCAGTGTCGTCTGGGTCTGTGCTATTCATTCATTGGAAGCACTGCTGCACAAATACCTACTGAGGTAGAGCAGGCAGGCGCCTTTTCAAGCCCTATGACAGCATACGAAAAAAAACAAAGACCATAAAACAATGGTCAACTGTTTTTGACGTTACCAGACTATTAATTGGAGAATGTCTGAACTGCCTGCAAATTAAAGAGATATGGTCAATTACTCCATGAAATCAAAAGCAACGACTCATTTAGTCTACTCCGGGGGTTTTGTGGTGTTTATATTGTTCTTTGAATACAATCAACAACTTAAACAGTCGCCATTAACCAATGTTTGGAACATTATAAAATGTTCTTAAACTGGAGCTCTATTATTTCCCCCAACACACCATCTTGTGCGCGTTAAAGTGATTTGTGTCTGCGGGCTGAGTTGGATTTGACACTTGCCGCACGGTTATTGTGACAGATATACTGAAGGGATTTTGTAAGGAGAGGAGAGCGGCAATATGCCAGCGGAGGAGGGGGGCTGCTTTCCTTTACTGTCAGCTTCTTTCTTGATGTCTCAGGGTTTTAGAAACTGCGTCTCTGACTCGGCGGCGCCACTCAGCCGCCCCCTCTCGACTGCGCAGAATGAACCACTTTGGGAAACAGTAACCCTTTCAGGCTCTGCCCAGAGTGTATTTTAGAAGCGTGTGAAAGGCTATACGCCACCATGGCTCCCACGAGCTAGGTGCACACCTTTTAGAACAGCCCTGTCATTGCAATCTGGCGTTGTTCGTTTGGATTTTTCTGTGTCATAGAGTTTCCTTGCTATTTCATATCATTGATCTCTAGAATGTATATTCCTCCACGATTGTAAGGTGTGAATCTTATAGAAAAGTAAGCCACCGAAGACAAATTATATACAAAAAAACTTGGAGATGATATGAAAAACACAAATTACGCACGTATGTTATAGTTCATTTTAAAAACACATATTACGCACGGATTTTGTGTTAACCATTTGATGTCTGAAATCTTGCTATTCAGTCATTATAATTCCAACAGGCATGAACAGTTGGATCTGAGTGTCATATTAAAGCTTTAACCAAGGGATACAGCACATTGTCTCTCCCTGTTTCCCTATGAAGTTGTCGCAATGGAACGCATTGCAACAACAGAAGGCACGATTCGTGTTTGTGGAACAAACGTGGTAGCCAACCACGAACAACAAAGGGGTTCTATATGGTCACCTGACATTGGGCCTAGCCTAAACTACATCACTAAAACAGGTAATGCACTTAACATATGAGTTCACAATGCATCTTGCTGTATATAGAGCGGTTGAATCGGCTTAGTCTAGGTTCAACAACCACATACAGTATCTAAATGAACTAAAGGCTACCCATGAAGTATGTTATTGAACATAACACTCTATAAATAGACCTAAACATCTTAGCTAAAGTTCAGTTGAACTCCTAATGGCTGACGGGAGGAACCAGATGTCCAAGACGTGATTGACACATTAGAGTGATGATGCATGAAAGTGAAAGGGGTCCCGAACAACATTGCAAGTATGCCTTATCATGTGCACTGTGACATGTCAATGGAGTAGGGCCGTAGGCTATTGATGGGCTGAAGGGGGTCGTTTGAGTAATTCACTATTTTTGCATCTGCAAACGGATTATGAATTAACATGTTACACCTGTTTTAGGAGCATACTGTAGCTAGGCCAGTGTTTTGATACCATTTAGGCATACAGTGGCTTCAGAAAGTATTCACACCCCTTTACTTTTCCCACATTGTTGTCTTATAACCCGAATTCAAAATGGATTACATTTTCGATTTGTTTGTCACTGGCCTACACACAATACCCCTTAATGTCAAAGTTGAATTATGTTTTTCGAAATGGATAGAAATTAATAAAAAATAAAGAGCTGAAATATCTTGAGTCAATAAGTATTCAACCACTTTGATATGGCCAGCCTAAATAAGTTCAGGAGTAAAAATGTGCTTAACAAGTCACATAACAAGTTAAATAATAGTGTTTAATGTGATTTTTGAATGACTACCTCATGTGAATTTCAAACACAGATTCAACCACAAAGACCAGGGAGGTTTTCCAATGCCTTGCAAAGAGTGGTGAAGTTATTAATTACACTTTGGATGGTGTATCAATACACCCAGTCACTACAAAGATGCAAGCGTCCTTCCTAACTTAGTTGCTGGAGAGGAAGGAAATTGCTCAAAGATTTCACCATGAGGCCATTGGTGACTATAAAACAGTTATGGAGTTTAATGGCTGTGATGGGAGAAAACTGAGGATGGATCAACAACATTGTAGTTACTCCACAGTATTAACCTAATTGACAGAGTGAAAAGAAGAAAGCCTGTACAGAATAACAATATTCCAAAACCTGCATCCTGTTTACAACAAGGCACGAAAGTAATACTGGAAAAAAATGGTCCTGAATACAAAGTGTTATGTTTGGGGCAAATCCAATACAACACATTACAGACTACCACTTTTCATATTTTCAAGCATAGTGGAGGCTGCATCATGTTATGGGTATGCTTGTAATCATTAAGGACTGGGGAGTTTTCAGGATAAAAATAAATGTAATAGAGTTCAGCACAGGGAAAATCCTAGAGGAAAACCTGGTTCAGTCTGCTTTCCACTAGACACTGGGATATTAATTCACCTTTCAGCGGGACAATAACCTAAAACACAAGGCCAAATATACACTGGAGTTGCCTACTAAGAAGACAGTGAATGAGTGGCCGAGTTGCAGTTTTGACTTAAATCTCCTTGAAAATCTATGTCTAGCAACGATCAACAACCAATTTGACAGAGCTTGAAGAATTTTGAAAAAAATTACGGGCAAGTGTTGCACACGTGTGGAAAGCTCTTAGACTTACCCAGAAAGACTCACCACTGTGATCGGTGACAAAGGTGATTCTAACATTGTATTGAGGGGGTTTGAATACTTATCTAATCAAGATAGACTGAGTGTACAAAACATTAAGAACACCCCCCACACACACACACACAAGGTGTGCTGGCCCATGTTGACTCCAATGCTTTCCACAGTTGTGTCAAATTGGCTGGATGTTCTTTGGGTAGTGGGCCATTCTTGATTCACACAGGAAACTGTTGAGCGTGACAAACCCAGCAGCATTGCCGTTATTGACACAAATCGGTGTACCTGGCACCTACTACCATACCATGTTCAAAGGCACAAATCTTTTGTCTTGCCCATTCACCCTCTGAATGGCATACATGCACAATCCATGTCTCAATTGTCTCAAGGCTTAAAAATCACTCTTTAACATGTCTCCTCCCCTTCATCTACACTAATTGAAGTGGATTTAACAAGTGACATCAATTATGGATCATAACTTTCACCTGGATTCACCTGGTCAGTCTATGTCATGGAAAGAGCAGGTGTTTAAAATGTTATGCACGCTCTGTGTTTAATTTTTCACTTTTTTTCTCAAAATGTTAGAATTTTTCTTCCATTTTGACATTAAAGAGTATTTCGTCTAAATCGTTGACAAAACATTACAATAAAATACATCTTAATCCCACTTTTTATCACAAATGTGGAATAAGTCAAAGGGTGTGACTACACTGTAGGTAGTTAGAGGTTAGCTATAGTGTCTCGTCTGGCTGAATTGAGTCACCACGGAAGTTCATGAATGAAACACGTTCCTTGCTAAGTATGAATCTTTTACCACTATTGATCAGTAGGGGCAATGGTACAGTCGTCATTATATTGGACTCTGCCTGAGATGTTGGTGTCTATTTCCCATGGACTATAAAACACTATCAATGAAGTATCACTATTGAGCATGCTTTTTAGTCCAACAGTAGGAAACCGGCTAGGTTTTTAGTCCAGGAAACATTCAGTGCCCGTATTCATAAAGCGTCTCAGAGTAAGAGTGCCGATCTTGGATCAGGTCACTCCTATCCATACAACTATATTCATTATGATCGAAATGGCAAAACTGATCGTGCATCAGCGCTACTCTGAGACATTTTGTGAAACGGGCCCAGAATCTTATGACTGAAAATAATGTGACTGTAAAATATTTCCCAGTCTCTCACTCTCTCTTAGAATTCATATACAGGCAATTTAATCATTTTGGTCCAGGGATCGTTAAGTGGACAACTATGATAACGATAAGAACAGCTAAATGATGAGGCTCATCATCGGATGAGCTCAATTAACATGATGAGTTATAGCTGCAGTCCGCAGTGATGGGGACACACACTCTCCCTGGTCTCTAGTGTGGCTGTGGCTGGAGACAGGGAGCGAGACAGAGACAGGGTCTGTAAGCCCCAAACCCATGGGTGTAGATGCTTGTGAGTCAGCAGTCCTGAGGTTGTTGATGATGACAGGGTATTAGATGGAGAGAAGAGGGAAGGAAATATGGAGGGGAAATAATTGGAAGGGGGGAGGAGATGCTGTCACAAGAGCTGATACCAAACACACCGCCGCCGCCGTCCGCGGGTTCGAGTGGAATTCCTCCCTGACTGCGACTCACAGGCTGTGGTGTCTTGTCTGGCAGGGGTATGTGTGTAATATGTGTGTTTTAGTTAGTGTAATGTATGTGTGTGTTTAAGTTTACGATGTGTGCGTGTGGAATATATGTGTGCATGGGGTGTGATCCGGCTATAGGTACAGTGTATGTGTGTGCTTTAATTGTGCATGTTAGGAATTGTGTGTGGTATCTTAGTGTGTGTGGGTGTGTGTGTGTGTCTGTGTTTGTGTGTATTCCTGGTTGTACGGGTTTTACAGATATTTTACTGATTTCCGGGTGGTCTATGGATGATTCTCAAAATGGGGTCACTAACCACGTTTCCATCCACATTTAAAGTCATACCATATAAAAAAAATCACAACAGCTGTGATGTCAACAAGAGGTTTTGGTACAATTTTATAAATGCAGACAGATAATTTGGTCATTCGTTCATGGTGGGATCTTTTTGTGTTGGTAAAATGTGTTTTGCGAGAAATGGTGGTGAAAACGACTTTATGCGCAAATATTGATATAATAACCATCATATCGAAGGAAACTTAGAGTCATGCGAAGATATGGTGTGTGGTCCTCCCACTATGACTCTGGAAACCATGCAGTTTATTAGGCTTCAGATGAAATAATTTATGATGAACTTCACAGGGTGGTGAAAGTAAATACCAATAAATATTGAGGGTCTGATTCTGGTGACATGATGATCGATGCTTGATTTCCGTTTGATAAATAAAAATATTATTGGTTTCATAATCTCGTCATGTAGACTAGCCTACATACGACCTGGTTTGCAAACTACCTCTCTGATAGCCTGGTTTGCTAACTACCTCTCTCAAAGAATACCGTGTATAAAGTCAGAAAATCTGCTGTCTCAGCCACTGCCTGTCACCAAGGGAGTACCCCACGGCTTGATCCTAGGCACCCCACTCTTCTCAATTTATATCAACAACATAGCTCAGTCAGTAGGACACTCTTTCATCTATTTATATGGAGATGATACAAATCAAATTTGATATGCTTGGGGGTAGAAGCTGTTAAGGAGCCTTTTAGACCTAAACAATCCGGGACCGCTTGCCATGTAGTAGCCCGAGAGAGCAGTATATGACTTGGGTGACTGAAGTCTTTTACAATTTTTTGGGCCTTCCTCTGACACCGCCTAGTATATAGGTCCTGGATGGCAGGAAGCTTGATCCTAGTGATGTACTGGGCTGTACGCACTACCCTCTATAGCGCCTTACAGTCTGATGCCGAGCAGTTGCCATACCAGGTGATGATGCAACCTGTCAGGATGCAGCTGTATCACTTTTTGAGGATCTCGGGACCCATGCCAAATCTTTTCAATCTCCTGAGGGGGAAAAGGTGTTGTCGTGTTCTCTTCACAACTGTCTTGGTGTGTTTAGACCATGATAGTTTGTTTGTGATGTGGACACCAAGGAACTTGAAACCATCGACCCGCTCCACTACAGCCCCGTCGATGTCAATGGGGGAGTGTTCGGCCCTCCTTTTTCTGTAGTCCACGATCTGCTCATTTGTCTTGCTCACGTTGAGGGAGAGGTTGTTGTCCTGGCACCACACTCCCAGGCCTCTGACCTCCTCCCTATAAGCTGTCTCAATGTTGTTGGTGATCAGACCTACCACCTTTGTGTCGTCAGAAAACGTAATGATGGTGTAGGAGTCGTGCTTGGCCACACAGTTGTGGGTGAACAGGGAGTACAGGAGGGGACTAACCAAGCAACCCTGAGGGGCCCCAGTGTTGAGGATCAGCGTGGCAGATGTGTTGTTGCCTAACCTTACCACCTGGGGGCGGCCTGTCAGAAAGTCCAGGATCCAGTTGCAGAGGGAGGTGTTTAGTCCCAGGGTCCTTAGCTTAGTGATGAGCTTTGAAGGCACTATGTCGTTGAATGCTGAGCAGTAGTCAATGAACTGCATTCTCACATAGGTGTTCCTGTTGTCCAGGTGGGAAAGGGCAGTGTGTAGTGCGATTGAGATTTCGTCATCTGTGGATCTGTTGGGCCGGTATGCGAATTGGAGTGGGTCTAGGTTTTCTTGGATGATGGTGTTGATGTGAGCTATGACCAGCCTTTCAAAGCACTTCATGGCTACTGACGTGAGTGCTACGGGCGGTAGTCATTTAGGTAGATTACCTTCGCTTTCTTGGGCACAGGGAATATGGTGGTCTGCTTGAAACATGTAGGTATCACAGACTCAGTCAGTGAGTGGTTGAAGATGTCAGATGAAGACACTTGGCCTTGTGAATGTTATCTTCCTCACATCGGCTACGAAGAGCGTGATCACACAGTTGTCCAGAACAGCTGGTGCTCTCATGCGTGCTTCAGTGTTGATGACCTCGAAACGAGCATAAAAGGCATTTAGCTCATCTGGTAGGCTCGCATCACTGGGCAGCCCCTGGCTGGGCTTTCCTTTGTAGTCTGTAATAGTTTGTATGCCCTGCCACATCCGATGAGCATCAGAGCCAGTGTAGTAGGATTCAATATTTGTCCTGTATTGACGCTTTGTCTGAGGGCATAGCGGGATTCCTTATAAGTGTTCTGATTAGTGTCCTACTCCTTGAAAGCAGCAGCTCTGAGTGTTTGGACAACACAGTCTTATACTCAGCTGGCCCCTCCGAGATTTTGTGTTAAACGCTCTACAACAAAGCTTGCTTATTGTCCAACAAGCTTTCTCTGCCCTTAACCTTGATCGGATCACCTCCAAAACAAACGGTAATGTGGTTTGGAAAGAAGAATGTGCCCCCCCCACCCCCACCAGTGTGATTACTACCTCCAGGTTTTAGAGCTTGAGGTAGTCACCTCATACAAGTACTTGGGAGTATGGCTAGACAATGCACTGTCTTTCTCTCAGCACATATCCAAGCTGCAAGCTAAGGTTAAATCTAGACTTGGTCTCCTCTATCGTAATCGCTCCTCTTTCACCCCTGCTGCCAAACGAACCCTAATTCCGATGACCATCCTACACATGCTAGGTTACGAAGAAGTAATTTATAGATTGGCAGGTAAGGGCACTCTTGAGCGGCTAGATGTTCTTTACCATTCGGTCATCAGATTGGCCACCAATTCTTGTTATAGGACACATCACTGCTCTCGATATTCTCCTCTGTAAACTGTCCATTTCTGTATACCCGGCACAAGACCCACTGGTTGATGCTTAATTATAAAACCCGCTTAGGCCTCAGTTCCCCCTATTTGATATACATTCTGAAACCCTCATCCTTCCCATACAACACCCATTCTGCCAGTCACATTCTGTTAAAGGTCCTCAAAGTACACACATCACTGGGTTGCTCCTCTCTTCAGTTCTCTGCAGCTAGCGACTGGAACGAACTGCAAAAAAACCTCAAATCTCTACATTCCAAAATTCAATCATGGTAACTCTTACTGACTACTCCGGGTGATGTATTGTGGTCTCTACCTCTCTTTATGTAGTGTTGTAATGTGGTGTCTCTCCTATGATGATGTGTTTTGTCCTACATTTTATTTTTAATCCCAGCCCTCGTCCCCGCAGGGGGCCTTTGCATCTTGGTAGACCATCATTGTAAATAATCATTTGTTTTTAGTTAAGTTAAATAGTTACATTTTTAGCCTAGTTCCATTTTTTGCCTAGTTAAATGAAGGTTTAATATCTGCGAACTGTATCTGTGAGCTGTTGGCTACATCGCAATTGCCATGACCGTAGTAGACACATTTGCTCTTTTAACGCAACAGTTTTTGTGACAATACTATCGGTAGAGTTGAAAATGTGATGGAAACACATTGAACTTTCGATTTTTCATTCGGGACATATACACTACGTCATCACGCACTCATTTGTATCTGCAACAAGTTTCTTTGGTCTAAACACACCACCGTTGGGAAAGTGCACATCATTTCTTCATGCAGAGTTTAGAAAATTCACATGAAAATCTGTCGCCAATTGGATGGAAACCTAGTTACTGTCTGTCAGCCACCATATGCAGTTCCTTTGAGACCCCACCCATCAAATGATGGTATTCACATACGGGGTTCAAATGTGTTGTCATATAATTTGTGCGTGTGTGTGTGCGCACACATTCTTGTATTGTCTATGCTGTTTATCTAGCAAGTTGCCCTCTCTTCACTTTCACATTGTCACTGTATACCTCCAATTGGCATTCGGTTATCACGGCTCAGGCTAAGACCCAGATGCAGACACAGGAGGCGGATTGTATAAGTCTCAGAGTTTATTACAGAACAAAGGGCAGGCAAAAAGGCAAGTCAAGGCAGGCAATGAGTTGTAATCCAAATCAGAGTCAGGCAGGTACTGTACAGGACGCAGGCAATCGGTAGGTCAAGGCAGGCAAAGGGTCGTAAATCCAAAATCAGATTCATGCAGGTACAGCGCGGCAGGCAGGATCAGGGTCAGGACAGGCAGAAAGGTTAGAGCTGGGAGAGCACAGGAAACATGGGAACATGCTGGTAGGACTTTTCGGGACAAGATGAACTGGCAACAGACAAACAGAAAACGCAGGTATAAATACAAAATAGATAATGGGGACAAATGGGAGACACCTGGTTGGGGTGGATCCAAGCACAAGACAGGTGAAACAGATCAGGGTGCGACACTGTCACGGTTGTCGTAGGAATGGGACCAAGGTGCAGCGGAGGTTGAGTTCCACATATTTATTTCAAAAGTGAAACAAAGAATCAATAAACGAACAACAAAACGTTGGACCGTCTCAGGAGGTTCCGGACTGTGGACCGTCACAGGAGGTTCCGGACTGTGGACCGTCGCAGGAGATTCCGGACTGTGGACCGTCGCAGGAGGTTACGGACTGTGGACCGTCGCAGGAGGTTCCGGACTGTGGACCGTCGCCGGAAGCTCTGGACTGGGGACCGTCGCCGGAAGCTCTGGACTGTGAACCGTCGCCGGAAGCTCTGGACTGTGAATGTGCACTGGAGGCCTAGCGCGTTGAGCCGGCACAGGTGGTACCGGACTGGTGACACACACTTCAGGGCAAGTGCGAGGAGGAGGCACAGGATGTACCGGACTGAGGAGGCGCACTGAAGGCCTGATGTGTGGAGCCGGCACAGGTGGCACCGGAGTGGGGAGACGCACTGGAGGCCTAGACAACAGCCAGTGAAATTGCAGAGCGCCAAATTCAAAACAACAGAAATCCCATAATTAAAATTTCTCAAACATACAAGTATTATCCACCATTTTAAAGATAAAATTATTGTATATCCAACCACAGTGTCTGATTTCAAAAAGGCTTTACCGAAAAAGCACACTTTGCGATTATGTTAGGTCTGCACCTAGCCACAGAAACACATACAGCCATTTTCCAGCCAAGGAGAGTGTCACAAAAGACAGAAATAGCGTTAAAATTAATCACTTACCTTTGATGATCTTAATCTGGTGGCACCCTCAGGTGTTTTGTTCGATAATGTCCCTTTTTATGACCAAATACCTCCTTTTTGTTTGCGCGTTTTGTCCAGTAATCCGAATGCTTAAGGAATGCTGAAGTCCAGACTAAAAGTTTTTTTTAAAGTAGAGTAAAAGTTAGTAGAAACATGCCAAACGATGTTTAAAATCAAACCTCCGGTTGTTTTTGTCATAAATAATCAATAATATTTCAACTGGACAAAAGCTCTGTCAATGGGAAAGGAGAAACAAGAAAGGCGCGTTCGCAATCAGGCGCATGGCTGATGAATGGAAATTTTCACTGGCCACTGATTGAAAGTGCTGTATCTCCCTCATTTTTCAGAGTAAAAGCCTGAAACAATGCCTAAAGACTGGCCAGATGTAGAGGAAGAACTGGGTCCTAAGTATTTGTATGGTGGATAGACTTTCAATGGAAAAGCAGCCTTTCAAAATAATAGTACTTCTTGGTTGGATTTTCCTCTGGTTTTCACCTGTCATATCAGTTCTGTTATACTCACAGACATTATTTTAACAGTTTTCGAAACTTTAGAGTGTTTTCTATCCAGATCTACTAATTATATGCATATCCTATCTTCTGGGCCTGAGTAGCAGGCAGTTTAATTTGGACAAGCTTTTCATCCAAATTTCCGAATGCTGCCCCCTACCATAGTGAAGTTAAATATGATCCCCAAACGATTACCAGCTGCCTCTAATTGGGAATCATACAAAACACCAACATAGAAAAATAAACTGGAACACAACATAGAAATATTAAACTAGAATACCCCCTAGTCACGCCCTGACCTATTACACCATAGAGAAACAAGAAACAAGGGCTCTCTATGGTCAGGGCATGACAGTCTAGGAAATGTTTGTTCCCTGGGACAGTCAGCGTTCAGATGTGAAAACTCATTTGAATCTGCTGGGGACTCACATGCTATTAAGTGTATAATCTGTGACATGCTCGTAGTTGTCATGGGGAAAGGTGCGATGGATACTTCCATTTGTGAAAAATGTATTGAACTTGATGTAGCTAAAGAAAGGATTATTATCCTCCATGACGAAAGAAAACTGAATAAGGATCCCATGAGACTATTGACACCTTTAAATGCTTCTTATCAAAACATCTAAGACGATCATAATGGGACCTTCCTGGAATATGATCAATTTCCACCACTGCACCCCTCTACTAGCTTCAACCAGAAAATGGCTGCTCATTGTTCAACTCCAGATGAGCGTAAATCGATGCGTCGGCACCAGGAAAAAGGAGAAGAATCGTTCTCAGTGCGCCTGCCTTCTTCTCCCGCGTCCGAACTTAAGACTTTCAAATCGCTTTGAGCCCCTGTACCATCTGTCTTCTGCTGGGGACTTGTTCCCTCCATGGCTGTGGATGTCCCTCCAGCTACCTCTCCCTGTCCTATTCAATCAACTGCCTGGGCACAGCCAGGACCACCGCGGCTCCCCTCCACTGGGCCCTGCTCTCTGGATCAGAGCTCTTTCCCTTCGACTGTTGTGGCCTGCACGCATCTGACGTCTTGGCAGCCCTCTTCTCAGGTGAGTTCTGTGGCTCTGGACTCGCAATCAGCTTCGAGACACGGCAGAGGCCGGATCATTCCGACTATTGTGATAGGGAGTTCGATGGTGAGGCATATATCTGTACCTGGGGCAAAGACTTTGTGTTTTCCTGAGGCAAAAGTTCAGGATATCACCAGGTTGCTTCCGGAGGCTGTGTGTCAGTCACTGGGGGCTGATACTGTCAAGGTTCATGTGGGGTTGAATGACATTATGAAGGGTAGCTCAGAACAGCTGAAGGCGGATTTTAAAGAACTGATTTGGTCACTACTTGACACCAGCAAACGCCACATAATATCTGCCCCTCCCTAAATCGTGGCATTGAACGGTTCAGCAGACTTTTATCGCTCCATAACTGGCTACGAGACTATTGCAGCTCTGTGGGTGTAACATTTATTGACAATTTCAATACCTTCTGGATACAAAGCTTGTATTATAAGGAGGATGGGATTGACCCAAATCATTTGAGTTCCTGGATCCTTTTATAGCATTATAAGGCTGCGTTGAGAAAATAACTTATCAATGACCCAAGACCAGCTCATTTAATCCCTACCATTGTGTTGCTGAGTTGTCATAATGCTTCAGCAAATGTACATTATCCCAGGGGAGTTGGATAACACAATGTAAGTAACCTAATTTATGTCCCTCTTACTGCCCTGAATGTCTCTGCTGACCCTACAGCTATTGTATGCAGTAATCATATGCCTTTGAACCAGAGTTATACTGTTAGCACTGAGGTGGTGTGGAAGTCCACTAGCAGGAAGTCCACTGTGTGCAGCTCACCCCGCACTAACATAAATAACCTGAGCATGTCTACCTCTGCTAAGCTTCCCAGTAAAGGAAGAAAACAATCAAGCTTCCCAGAAAAGTGTTAAAAATAGCCCACGTTAACACATGTAGCTTAAGAAACAAGGTTCATGAAATAAATGATTTGCTAGTAACAGATGACATTCATATTCTGACAATCTCTGAAACTCACTTAGATGATACCTTTGATGATACAGTGGTAGCAATACATAGTTATAAGATCTACAGAAAAGACAGAAATGCCAAAGGTGGAGGTGTTGCTGTTTATATTCAGAACCACATTCCTGTAAAGCTTAGAGAGGATCTCATGTTAAATATTGTTGAAGTAATATGGCTACAGGTTCATCTGCCTCACCTAAACCCCATTCTGGTGGGAAGCTGCTATAGCAACCATGTGCTAACAGTCAGTATCTGGATAACATGTGTGAAATGCTTGATAATGTATGTGATAATGCATGTGATATCAATAGAGAGGTATATTTTCTGGGTGATTTAAATATCGACTGGCTTTCATCAGGCTGCCCACTCAAGAGAAAGCTTCAAACTGTAACTAGTGCCTGCAACCTGGTTCAAATCAAATCCAAGTTTATTTGTCACGTGCGCCGAATACAACAGGTGAAAGTTGAAATGCTTACTTACAGGCTCTAACCAATAGTGCAAAAAAGGTGTTAGGTGAACAATAGGTAAGTAAAGAAATAAAAACAACAGTAAAAAGACAGGCTATATACAGTAACGAGGCAATAAAAGTAGCGAAGCTACATACAGACAGCGGTTAGTCAGGTTGATTGAAGTAGTATGTACATGTCATGTAGATATGTAGATAGTCCGGTACCGCTTGCCATGTGGTAGTAGAGACAACAGTCTATGACTGGGGCTGCTGTGGTCTTTGACAATTTTTAGGGCCTTCCGCCGACACTGGCTGGTGTAGAGGTCCTGGATGGCAGGCAGCTTAGCCCCAGTGATGTACTGGGCCGTACGCACTATCCTCTGTAGTGCCTTGCGGTCAAAGGCCGAGCAGTTGCCGTACCAGGCAGTGATGCAACCAGTCAGGATGCTCTCGACGTTGCAGCTGTATAACCTTTTGAGGATCTCAGGACCCATGCCAAATCTTTTTAGTTTCCTGAGGGGGAATAGGCTTTGTCGTGCCCTCTTCACAACTGTCTTGGTGTGTTTGGACCATTCCAGTTTGTTGTTGATGTGGACACCGAGGAACTTGAAGCTCTCAACCTGCTCCACTACAGTCCCATCGATCAGAACGGGGCGTGCTCGGTCCGCCTTTTCATGTAGTCGACAATCATCTCCTTAGTCCTGGTTACGTTGAGGGATAGATTGTTATTCTGGCACCACATGGCCAGGTCTCTGACCTCCTCCCTATAGGCTGTCTCGTTGTTGTTGGTGATCAGGCCTACCACTGTTGTGTCATCTGCAAACTTAATGATGGTGTTGGTGTCGCCATGCAGTCGTGGGTGAACAGGAGGGGACTGAGCATGCACCCCTGGGGAGCTCCAGTGTTGAGGATCAACGTGGCAGATGTGTTGCTACCTATCCTCACCACCTGGGGGCGGCCCGTCAGGAAGTCCAGGATCCAGTTGCAGAGGGACGTGTTTAGTCCCAGGGTCCTTAGCTTAGTGATGAGCTTTGAGGGTACTATGGTGTTGAACGCTGAGCTGTAGTTAATGAATAGCATTCTCACATAAGTGTTCCTTTTGTCCAGGTGGGAAAGGGCAGTGTGGAGTGCAACGGAGATTGCATCATCTGTGGATCTGTTTAGGCGGTATGCAAATTGGAGTGGGTCTAGGGTTTCTGGGACGATGGTGTTGATGTGAGCCATTACCAACCTTTCAAAGCACTTCATGGCTACGGACATGAGTGCTACGGGTCTGTAGTCATTTAGGCAGGTTGCTTTTGTGTTTTTGGGCACAGGGACTATGGTGGTCTGCTTGAAACATGTTGGTATTACAGACTCAATCAGGGACATGTTGAAAATGTCAGTGAAGTTTATCAATCAACCTACCAGGGTAGTTACAAACAGCACAGGAATCAAATCATCAACATGTATTGATCACATCTTTACTTTTCCTGCATAATTTTGTTTGAAAGCAGTAGCAGTACCCAGATCCATCGGATGTAGTGATTACAACATAGTAGCCATAACTAGGAAAAACAAAGTTTCAAAGGCGAACAATAAGATAGTGTATAAGAGGTCATACAATACGTTTTGTAGCGATTCCTATGTTGTTGATGTAAATAATATTTGTTGGTCTGTGGTGTGTAATGAGGAGCAACCAAATGCTGCACTTGACACATTTATGAAATTGCTTATCAAATCAAATTTTATTTGTTACATGTGCCGAATACAACAGGTACAACCGAATACAACCTTACCGTGAAATGCTTACTTACAAGCCCTTAACCAACAATGCAGTTCAAGAAATAGAATTAATAAAATATTTACTAAATAAACTAAAGTTTTAAAAAAACAAGAAATGTGCATAACAATAACGAGGCTATATACAGGGGGTAGCGGTACCGAATCAATGTGCGGGGGTACAGGTTAATCGAGGTCATTTGTAAAGGGACTATGCATAGATAATAAACAGCGAGTTGCAGCAGTGTAAAAACAAAGGGGGGAGTTCAATGTAAATAGTCCGGATGGCCATTTGATTAGTCGAGTTGTTCAGCTTGGAGGTAGAAGCTGTTAAGGAGCCTTTTGGTTCTAGACTTGGCGTTCCGGTACCGCTTGTCGTACGGTAGCAGAGAGAACAGTATATGACTTGGGTGACTGGAGTCTTTGACAATTTTTAGGCCCTTCCTCTGACACCGCCTAGTATATAGGTTCTGGATATCTGGAAACTTGGCCCCAGTGATTTACTGGGCCCTACGCACTACCCTCTGTAGTGCCTTACGGTCAGATACTTGCCAATTGGTCAGCACATGCTTTGAGTACACGTCCTGGTAATCCATCTGGTCACGCGGCTTTGTGAATGTTGACCTGTTTAAAGGTCTACCTCACATTGGCTATGGAGAGCGGGCTCACATAGTCATCCAGGAACAGCTGGTGCTCTCATTCATGCTTCAGTGTTGCTTGCCTCAAAGCGAGCATAAAAGGCTTTTAGCTCGTCTGGTAGGCTCACGTCATTGGGCAGCTCGCGGCTGGGTTTCCCTTTGTAGTCCGTTATAGTTTTCAAGCCTTGGCACATCCGACGAGCGTCAGAGCCGGTATAGTAGGATTCAGTCTTAGTCCTGTATTAACGCTTTGCCTGTTTTATTGTTTATCTGAGGGCATAGAGGGATTTCTTATAAGCGTTCAGATTAGTGTCCCGCTCCTTGAAAGCGGACGCTCTAGCCTTTAGCTTGGTGCGGTTGTTGCCTATGATCCATGGCTTCTGGTTGGGAAATGTACGTACGGTCACTGCGGGAACGACGTCGTTGATGCACTTATTGATGAAGCTGGTGACTGTGGTGATATACTCCTCAATGCCATTGGATGAATCCCGGAGCATATTCCAGTCTGTGCTAGCAAAACAGTCCTGTAGCGTAGCATCCACGTCATGTAACCACTTCTGTATTGAGTGAGTCACTGGTACTCCCTGCTTTAGTTTTTGCTTGTAAGCAGGAATCAGGAGGATAGAATTATGGTCAGATGTGCCAAATGGAGGGTGAGGGAGAACTTTGTACGTGTCTCTGTGTGTCGAGTAAAGGTGGTCCTGAGTTTATTTTCCTCTGGATACACATGTGACATGCTGGTAGAAGTTAGGTAAAATGTATTTAAGTTTGCCTGTATTAAAGTCTTCGGCCACTAGGATGTGCGATGTCTAATATTAAAGCAGTCTCGAGATATTGCTCGCCTGAGGTAGAATACCTCATGATAAGCTGGAGGGAAGCAAAAGTTATTCCCCTACCTAAGGATAGTAAAGCTCCCTTTACTGGCTCAAATAGCTGACTAATCAGCCTGTTACCAACCCTTCGTAAACTTTTGGAAAAAATTGTGTTTAACCAGATACAATGCTATTTTACAGTAAACAAATTGACAGAAATGACTGATGATTGGCTGAGAGTAATTGATGATAAAAAAGATTGTGGGGGCTGTTTTGTTAGACGTCAGTGCGGCTTTTGACATTATTGATCATTGTGTGTTGCTGGAAAAATGTGTGTTATGGCTTTACACCCCCTGCTATATTGTGGATAAAGAGAGGGTGTTCTTCAATAGATTCCTCTCCAACAAAATCCAGGTAGAATCAGGAATTCCCCAGGGCAACTGACCTGGCCCCTTACTTTTTTCAATCTTTACTAATGGCATGCCACTGGCTTTGAGTAAAGCCAGTGTGTCTATGTATGCGGATGACTCAACACTATACTCATCACCTGCCACAGCAACATAAATGACTGCAACACTTAACAAAGAGCTGAAGTTAGTTTCAGAATTTCAAAAACATCAAAGCATTGTATTCGGGACAAATCATTCACTAAACTCAAAATCTAAAAATAAAAAAAATATTGTAATGAATGATGTGGTAATTGAGCAAGTTGATAAGACTAAACTGCTTGGAGTAACCCTGGATTGTAAACTGTCATGGTCAAACATATTGATACAACAGTAGCTAGGATGGGGAGAAGTCTGTCCATAATAAAGCACTGGTCTGCATTCTTAACAGTACTATAAACAAGGCAGGTCCTACAGGCCCTAGTTTTGTCGAACCTGTTCAAAACCTGTTCAGTCGTGTGGTCAGGTGCCACAAAAAGGGACTTTGCAATTGGCTCAGAACAGGGCAGCACGGCTGGCCCTGGGATGTACACAGAGAGCTAACATGAATAATATTCATGTCAATCTCTCCTGGCTCAAAGTGGAGGAGAGAGTGACTTCATCACTACTTGTATTTGTGAGAGGTATTGACATGTTGAATGCACCGAGCGGTCTGTTTGACTACTGGCACACAGCTCGGCCATCCATGCATACACCACAAGACATGCCACCAGAGGTTTCTTCACAGTCCCCAAATCCAGAACAGACTATGGGAGGCGCACAACACTATATCGAGCCATGACTACATGGAACTCTATTCCACATCAAGTAACTCCTACAAGCAGTAAAATTAGATATAAAAAACAGGTAAAAATACACCTTATGGAACAGTGGAGACTGTGAAGCAACACAGACATAGGCACAGTCACATGCATACAAACACACGATTACATACGCACTATACACACACGTACACATGGATTTTGTGTTGGAGATATGTGGTAGTAGAGTAGGGGCCTGAGGGCACATGCTTAATATGTTTTTAGATTTGTTGTGAATGTAATGTAATGCTTTAAAAAATGTGAGAACTGCTTTAATGTTGCCTTGGCAGCAGCTAATGGGGATCCATAATAAATACAAAAACAAATACACACCATTTGCAAATTGCCATCTCTTGATTAAGACTATGTTGTTTCCATCTACAATATGTCCCAAATGGCACCCCATTCCCTATATAGTGCACTACTTTTGAACAGAGTTGTATGGGTCCTGGTTGAAAGTTGTAGACTATAAAGGGAAGAGGGTGTCATTTGGAACAGACCCTGTACTCATGTCCTCAAACGTCAAACTGCAACCGTCCCTTACATTACCAAGCCATTGAGGCCTAGCAGAGGAAGTCCCATAAAAAAAACAAAAATCACATGTGAGCTGCTTTTTACGTTGTGATCTTATATACATTTTAATCAGATACTTAGAGCCAGAGTCAGATTTCCCCAGTCACGCTCTGTGACTTCTCTATTTAAACTCTTGTTAGATGTAGTCTAACAGATAGTGTAAGCCAAAAGGAAAGGGCTAAAAATAGCGGTCGAGTCTGGAGCCGTGCGAAACGGCGTTTCAGCCTGGGAATAGGGCATACACCGGCGCTCTGTTACCATGGTTACTCCTTTTTTTTCCATATCCAGGATTGGCTTCAATTACTGTTCTTTTTGCGTTCTATGCCACAACAAAATGTCAAAATGTAGCCTTCATCGTGGTTTTGTCCAATAATGGCTTAAAATTTGTATAAAAGTTCATGGCGCATTGAGTGTCTAGTGAATCCAGTGGCTGTCTGGTATCTTAGTGGTATTTGTGTCAGTGTTATAGGCCTAACATACACACACCCAAAAATAGTCATTTGGTTCCCCATCAAATCATAAACAAATTGACACTGTCTAAAAATGGGGTCTCACGTTTTTGAACTGTGAAGCAACAGAGGATGCAGGACCTATCAAACAGGCAAGCACGCAGTCACACACATGCACACACACACACAATGTCTGATGTTAGATAACCTCGTCATCTCAACACCAACACTAACCACCAGCACACAAACACACAAAGTGTTTTTCTGTTTATCTCAGGATTCGATATAATCACAACAAACTTAATTCTAACAACAAACATACTTCAAAGTATTTACACCACATGACTTTCTCCACGTTTTGTTGTGTTACAAGGTGGGATTCAAATGGATTGAATTGACACTGTCTGTCATTTCAAAGTGTAAGAAAAATTCTAACATTTACACAAACAAACAATAATATATGTATTATGTGACTTCTTAAGCAAATGTTTACTGTTTATGTTACTGCATACCATAACAAAGGGGTTGAATACATTTACATTTACATTTAAGTCATTTAGCAGACGCTCTTATCCAGAGCGACTTACAAATTGGTGCATTCACCTTATGACATCCAGTGGAACAGTAGTGCATCTAAATCTTTTAAGGGGGGGGGTGAGAGGGATTACTTTATCCTATCCTAGGTATTCCTTAAAGAGGTGGGGTTTCAGGTGTCTCCGGAAGGTGGTGATTGACTCCGCTGTCCTGGCGTCGTGAGGGAGTTTGTTCCACCATTGGGGGGCCAGAGCAGCGAACAGTTTTGACTGGGCTGAGCGGGAACTGTACTTCCTCAGTGGTAGGGAGGCGAGCAGGCCAGAGGTGGATGAACGCAGTGCCCTTGTTTGGGTGTAGGGCCTGATCAGAGCCTGGAGGTACTGAGGTGCCGTTCCCCTCACAGCTCCGTAGGCAAGCACCATGGTCTTGTAGCGGATGCGAGCTTCAACTGGAAGCCAGTGGAGAGAGCGGAGGAGCGGGGTGACGTGAGAGAACTTGGGAAGGTTGAACACCAGACGGGCTGCGGCGTTCTGGATGAGTTGTAGGGGTTTAATGGCACAGGCAGGGAGCACAGCCAACAGCGAGTTGCAGTAATCCAGACGGGAGATGACGAGTGCCTGGATTAGGACCTGCGCCGCTTCCTGTGTGAGGCAGGGTCGTACTCTGCGGATGTTGTAGAGCATGAACCTACAGGAACGGGCCACCGCCTTGATGTTAGTTGAGAACGACAGGGTGTTGTCCAGGATCACGCCAAGGTTCTTAGCGCTCTGGGAGGAGGACACAATGGAGTTGTCAACCGTGATGGCGAGATCATGGAACGGGCAGTCCTTCCCGGGAGGAAGAGCAGCTCCGTCTTGCCGAGGTTCAGCTTGAGGTGGTGATCCGTCATCCACACTGATATGTCTGCCAGACATGCAGAGATGCGATTCGCCACCTGATCATCAGAAGGGGAAAGGAGAAGATGAATTGTGTGTCGTCTGCATAGCAATGATAGGAGAGACCATGTGAGGTTATGACAGAGCCAAGTGACTTGGTGTATAGCGAGAATAGGAGAGGGCCTAGAACAGAGCCCTGGGGGACACCAGTGGTGAGAGCACGTGGTGTGGAGACGGATTCTCGCCACGCCACCTGGTAGGAGCGACCTGTCAGGTAGGACGCAATCCAAGCGTGGGCCGCGCCGGAGATGCCCAACTCGGAGAGGGTGGAGAGGAGGATCTGATGGTTCACAGTATCGAAGGCAGCCGATAGGTCTAGAAGGATGAGAGCAGAGGAGGAGAGAGTTAGCTTTAGCAGTGCGGAGCGCCTCCGTGATACAGAGAAGAGCAGTCTCAGTTGAATGACTAGTCTTGAAACCTGACTGATTTGGATCAAGAAGGTCATTCTGAGAGAGATAGCGGGAGAGCTGGCCAAGGACGGCACGTTCAAGAGTTTTGGAGAGAAAAGAAAGAAGGGATACTGGTCTGTAGTTGTTGACATCGGAGGGATCGAGTGTAGGTTTTTTCAGAAGGGGTGCAACTCTCGCTCTCTTGAAGACGGAAGGGACGTAGCCAGCGGTCAGGGATGAGTTGATGAGCGAGGTGAGGTAAGGGAGAAGGTCTCCGGAAATGGTCTGGAGAAGAGAGGAGGGGATAGGGTCAAGCGGGCAGGTGTGTTGGGCGGCCGGCCGTCACAAGACGCGAGATTTCATCTGGAGAGAGGGGGAGAAAGAGGTCAGAGCACAGGGTAGGGCAGTGTGAGCAGAACCAGCGGTGTCGTTTGACTTAGCAAACGAGGATCGGATGTCGTCGACCTTCTTTTCAAAATGGTTGACGAAGTCATCTGCAGAGAGGGAGGAGGGGGAGGGGGAGGAGGATTCAGGAGGGAGGAGAAGGTTGCAAAGAGCTTCCTAGGGTTAGAGGCAGATGCTTGGAATTTAGAGTGGTAGAAAGTGGCTTTAGCAGCAGAGAGAGAAGAGGAAAATGTAGAGAGGAGGGAGTGAAAGGATGTCAGGTCCGCAGGGAGGCGAGTTTTCCTCCATTTCCGCTCGGCTGCCCGGAGCCCTGTTCTGTGAGCTCGCAATGAGTCGTTGAGCCACGGAGCGGGAGGGGAGGACCGAGCCGGCCTGGAGGATAGGGGACATAGAGAGTCAAAGGATGCAGAAAGGGAGGAGAGGAGGGTTGAGGAGGCAGAATCAGGAGATAGGTTGGAGAAGGTTTGAGCAGAGGGAAGAGATGATAGGATGGAAGAGGAGAGAGTAGCGGGGAGAGAGAGAGCGAAGGTTGGGACGGCGCGATACCATCCGAGTAGGGGCAGTGAGGGAAGTGTTGGATGAGAGCGAGAGGGAGAAGGATACAAGGTAGTGGTCGGAGACTTGGAGGGGAGTTGCAATGAGGTTAGTGGAAGAACAGCATCTAGTAAAGATGAGGTCGAGCGTATTTCCTGCCTTGTGAGTAGGGGGAAGGTGAGAGGGTGAGGTCAAAAGAGGAGAGGAGTGGAAAGAAGGAGGCAGAGAGGAATGAGTCAAAGGTAGACGTGGGGAGGTTAAAGTCGCCCAGAACTGTGAGAGGTGAGCCGTCCTCAGGAAAGGAGCTTATCAAGGCATCAAGCTCATTGATGAACTCTCCGAGGAACCTGGAGGGCGATAAATGATAAGGATGTTAAGCTTGAAAGGGCTGGTAACTGTGACAGCATGGAATTCAAAGGAGGCGATAGACAGATGGGTAAGGGGAGAAAGAGAGAATGACCACTTGGGAGAGATGAGGATCCCGGTGCCACCACCCCGCTGACCAGAAGCTCTCGGGGTGTGCGAGAACACGTGGGCAGACGAAGAGAGAGCAGTAGGAGTAGCAGTGTTGTCTGTGGTGATCCATGTTTCCGTCAGTGCCAAGAAGTCGAGGGACTGGAGGGAGGCATAGGCTGAGATGAACTCTGCCTTGTTGGCCGCAGATCGGCAGTTCCAGAGGCTACCGGAGACCTGGAACTCCACGTGGGTCGTGCGCGCTGGGACCACCAGATTAGGGTGGCCGCGGCCACGCGGTGTGGAGCGTTTGTATGGTCTGTGCAGAGAGGAGAGAACAGGGATAGACAGACACATAGCTGACAGGCTACACAAGAGGCTACGCTAATGCAAAGGAGATTGGAATGACAAGTGGACTACACGTCTCGAGTGTTCAGAAAGTTAAGCTTACGTAGCAAGAATCTTATTGACTAAAATGATTCAAATGATACAGTACTGCTGAAGTAGGCTAGCTGGCAGAGGCTGCGTTGTTGACTATGTAGGCTAGCTGGCAGTGTCTGCGTTGTTGACACTACACTAATCAAGTCGTTCCGTTGAGTGTAATGGTTTCTACTGTGCTACTGTGCTGCTATTCGGGGCTAGCTGGCTAGCTAGCAGTGTTGATTTACGTTAGGTTGCGTTAAAAGAACGACAATAGCTGGCTAGCTAACCTAGGAAATCGCTCAAGACTACACAATTATCTTTGATACAAAGACGGCTATGTAGCTAGCTATGTAGCTAGCTACGATCAAACAAATCAAGCCGTTGTACTGTAATGAAATGAAAAATGTGATACTACCTGTGGAGCGAAGCGAAATGCAACCGGATTGTTGAGTGCGGAAGTTCTGTTACGTTAAGGACGACAAATAGCTGGCTAGCTAACCTCGGTAAATTAAGATAATCACTCTAAAACTACACACTCTAAACTACACAATTATCTTGGATACGAAGACAGCAAAGACAACCATGTAGCTAGCTAACACTACACTAATCAAGTCGTTCAGTTGAGTGTAAGTTGTGCTGCTAATCGGTAGACGGTGGACTAGCTAACGGTAGACGTTAGCTAGCTAGCTAGCTGCAGGGCGGTGTAGACTGCGTTAGGACGACGAAATACGATAATTACGCAATTATCTATGATACAAAGAATACTTATTGACTCAAGACATTTCAGATTTTCATTTTTAATTCATTAGTCAACATTTCTAAAAACATAATTCCACTTTGACATTATGGGGTATTGTGCATAGGCCAGTGACACAACATGTAAATGTAAACCATTTTAAAAGCAGGCTGTAACACAACAACATTTGGAAAAAGTCATGGGGTGTAAATACTTTCTGAAGGCACTGTAGGTGGGTCGTTCCACGAAAAAAGTGACTTTTGCGTCCCTTTGATATTTTAAGTAGAAATTGTGCACCAATATTGAATTTTAGAAGCCTGTTTTATTAAATTAAGTGCCATTCAATATAGACCACATGGAGAATTAAATAAATCTGCTAAACTGCCGAAATTCAGCATTTTGACATGTCCCTCCTGTCACGACTTCCGCCGAAGTTGGCTCCCCTGCCTGTTCGGGTGGTGCTCGGCGGTCGTCGTCACCATCCTACTAGCCACTACCGATCCCTTTTTCGTTTGTCTGTTGGTTTTGTCTTATTAGTTGCACCTGTGTGTATTTTAGTTTAATTTAGCGTCCTTATATATAGTAGGTTGTCCCGCCCTTGTTTTGTGCGGGATTGTTTTTGTTACTCTGTTGTATGGTGGTTTTCGTGTGGTTATTCTCCGGACTATTTTGGTCCTGTGTTTGGGCTGGTCTATTGTATGCGCCCTGTGTGTTGGCGTGACCGTTTTTGTGCGCCGGAGAATAAATTGACAATCTACTGAACCCTGCTCTCTGCGCCTGATTCCACCCACCACTCCTAGTAAATCGTGACACCTCCGTCATCCCTGTGTCACTTCTAGGAAGATTTCAACCCACTTAAACCCCAAAGAATGTAGACCGTTTACTCTACCGACTATTTTGTGAGAAGACCAATTTTCGGGACGCCTCAACGTCTGACAAACACAGCTCTAGCTCTGTCACATTTCACCATAGATGCAGAAGTGCGACATCGGCCGATGCTGTGGATTGGGGATTTTTTTCTGATGCTAATTCGATTCCCACGCGGGCGCGGACATCGACCGTACGGGGTTAATATAACAGGCTTTTAAAATTCAGTATTGGTGCACAATTTCAACTTAAAAATATCAAAAGGGAACACTTGTCGTGGAACAACCCACGTACAGTGCCTTCAGAAAGTATTAATTTGGTTGCTTTGACAAAGTCACTACTGAAGATGATC
Source organism: Oncorhynchus nerka (assembly GCF_034236695.1). Taxonomy (NCBI): domain Eukaryota; kingdom Metazoa; phylum Chordata; class Actinopteri; order Salmoniformes; family Salmonidae; genus Oncorhynchus; species Oncorhynchus nerka. The sequence continues at coordinate 25,930,361 of NC_088418.1, forward strand.
ATTTATTTCATGTGATTAGTGATTCATTTTCATCTGTCCCCCATTTTAAGGTCAACCCTGTTACGTGAACTGAACTCTCGATTTTAATATGGTGAAACTATTCCTAGTTAATATATATATACATAGAAACATTATATATAAACATACATACGCATATATTGATACACTGAACATCTAATAGTCAAATCATAGTGTAAAAGAAGGTTTTACTCTTTTTGACAATTGTTTGGTGTTGTGTGGTGGCCCGGGCCGAGTTTAACACGTCAACCCTTTAACCCATAGATAGACGGATCCACTCATGTAGAAAATCCATCTCTCACAAGCCCCATGATATGGACTGGGCACAAGCTTCATATTGGTAGAAAGAGGGGATTGAGCAGCAACCACTGAAACTGTAAATACCTAGTTTAAACACACGGGGATCTATTGAATATTCAAAATGAGGTCACGTATGAATCATACGGCGTGTCAGTCGACTAAGGGGCTAGAAATGTTTTAGCAATAAAACGTATTTTGTGAAGCTTGCATTCAATTGCACACAACACACTAACATTCCCCTGTAATGAGGGGATTAATGACAGATTTAAGATGAAAAGGTCAACCCTGTTACTTTATTTGGCACTTAATATGCACTTACTATAGTATTGTTTTTATTTAACCTCTTAAGATGTTGAAACATGTTTTTTATTAAGTTGAACATGTGCTCTTTATGACAGAATGTTAAAATTAGATGAAATCCATAGTTTTACTTCTTAAAAGACACCGAATTGGTGGGATGACCCATGTACTTTGGTAAGCACGTCAACGTTGTTCCCCAAACTACTCACGTCCATCATGATTGCGCCAGCCCCGGGGGCAGCTAGATATACACACTTCAGTCTTCCCCCATTAGATTCTATATTTTCCATATCCATCTCTCGGCTCCCGATTGCAGGGAAGTGAAGACGTCCAGTCCTCCCCTCCATACACCCCTCCCTACTCCACCCTCCATCCCACGGCCGTCTCCCAGTGCCCCTATGTGCGCATTGTTGGCGTGCCGAGAACGTTTAACTTCGCCATAGTGTGTATTTACAGAACCTAATAGTGTTGGAGGCCACGATGGCGCCTCGCTCTGAAACATGTGTACACCCCTCAAACAACAAATCAAACCTCTCGATGGTGGAGTTTTGCAATCACACGTGTGTGTACGCTACAGCAAAGAGCACATATTTCACGATAGGATGAATCATGACTCAATTATGATTGTATGAAATCGTAAATAACATTCTAGAAGAAGGCATGTGTGTAAGAATGGGTACATGCCTATGTAAGCATGCTGGGTCTGTACATAGATGGATGTGTTTATTACAATATGTGCAAGTGTATGAGGCAGTGTGTGTGTTTATTCCAGTGTGTGTGTGTGTGTGTGTGTGTGTGTGTGTGTGTGTGTGTGTGTGTGTGTGTGTGTATGTGTGTGTGTGTGTGTGTGCGTGCGTGCTTGCGTGTGTACGTGCATGTGTGTATACCCACTTATATGTCTCTATAGAACCATCCTCATCCCCCCTCGTTCTCCTCCTCTCTGAAAAGCTCTGAAAGCGAACGAGTGTGACGGGGGAGAAACACTCAGTCCATTGTTTTATTTTCTTCCTTGGACAAAAAGAGAGGGGGGACCAAACAGGTGAAAATAACTAGCTCTATTATGCCCAGGCATGACTTGGGCCACTGAACCTGACGTTCTGACGCCTGCCTGTCTGTCGTATTCAACAGAGGTGGTCTATTCAGAGCATGGGGACGCGGGGACACACTGCAGGGGGGGTGTGTGTGAGTGTGTGTGTGTGTAAGGGAGGAGAAGGGGGGGGGGGCACTGAGCTGAACACAGGGGCTAGGGGCTGGAGAATGCCTGGTGACGGGTCACCAAAAACAGAGCGGGACGGCACACAATAGGGCCAGGACATTCCTGACATAACCCCGGCACACCGGAGAGGAAGTGGCAGGGATTTATTGGTGTCAACGGCCCCGCTGAGAAAGGGCCCCCGCGCCCCCTTTTGTCCCCCCTTACCCCACCTGACAGAGCTGAATCGAGACGTCTACACACACACACACACACACACACACACACACACACACACACACACACACACACACACACACACACACACACACACACACACACACACGTCCCTCTCTCCCTGGGAAGAAAGCACCAATTAGGAGATAGGCATATAGGGCCACAGGGGTTTGGAGTGGAAGGAAGGGGGAGGACGTGTGTGTGTGTGTTTGTGTGAATAGAATGAATGTGTCAAGGGAGACCCGAAGGGGAGGCTTTTCAATTCAATGTGCACAAGTTTGACCCCATGGGAACATTGCTATGAACCTGTGTGTCTGTGAGCATTACAACTCATCGGCTGCATTTACACAGGCAGCACAATTCTGATATTTTTTCCACTAATTGGTCTTTTGACCAATCACATCAGATCTTTTCACATCAGTTCCTTTTCAGCAGACCAGTTAACTAGGCCTAGGACCCCTAGACTTAGCGAGCACATCAATTTAGCAAGCTAGTTAATCAGTTTCGAAACACTGTGCTACAGATGCATCTTGTTAATTGTCATCCAATTAATCTGGTATTTACAGTGCTCTCAGAAAGTATTCACACCCCTTGACTTTTATAGCCCAACATTTTGTGTCACTGGCCTACACACAATACCCCATAATGTCAAAGTGGAATTATGTTTCTAATACATTTTTACAAATTAATAAAAAATGAAAAGCTGAAATGTGTTGAGTCAATAAGTATTCAACTCCTTTGTTATGGCAAGTCTAAATAAGTTCAGGAGTGAAGATTTGCTTAACAAGTCACATAAGTTGCATGGACTCAATCTGTGTGCAATAATAGTGTTTAACATGATTTTGAAATGACTACCTCATCTCTGTACCCCACACATAGAAGTATCTGCAAGGTCCCTCAGTCGAGCAGTGAATTTCAAACACAGATTCACAGATTATACTAAACTATATGGAATTGTTTTAAGAAGATTATACCAAGGATCATTTTGCTATTTGATTTTCACTTTTAAGACCCCTTGAAGTATATATATACAGTACCAGTCAAAAGTTTGGACACACCTAGACATTGCAGGGTTTTTCTTTATTTTTACTATTTTCTATGTTGTAGAATAATAGTGAAGACATCAAAACGATGAAATAACACATATGGAATCATGTAGTAACCAAAAAACTGTTAAACAAATCAAAATATATTTGAGATTTGAGATTCTTCAAAGTAGTGTCGTGACGCTGTATTAGTTAATGTGACCACTGTTGCTCATTGAATGATTAAAGGTTTCTAATTGTGTGATTAACTGAATCAAGCAATTATTAACTCATTAACCTGGGGCACCATGGGAAAATGTGTTTTATTGAGTTTCTATTTCCCAAATGAACTCAAAGAATATCAGAATATCGATTTTACAACAGCCGCTAATTAATCAGTTACCTCTACAGTCTCGTTCTGAACATTGCATAATCCGGGAATCTGCACGGACCCGGGTCTCACCAATGAGTTCGAACCACACCAATCCTAGTTGAGTATTTATTTACTAGAAAGTTAAAATGATGATAAAATATATACATACACAAAAACACATTCTAGGCTATTGATTAGAACTTGAAACGGGCCAACACACTATGGCGCGTTACCCAAAATGGGGATTTAAAAGAGAGAGAAAAAGAGAAAGTACACGAGAGAAATATACATTTGGGTGAATTTGTCAGCTATGCTTATTCTAACCCTAGCCTTGTCCCAAACTGCCGCTCTTATGGGTCAGAATATAATGATGTAATTATGTGGGGAAGGTCTCTGTGGATTCTCCGCGTGGACCGTTCAGGCTGCTCAATGACGCACTTCTCCGGCGCAACTCTTTGGTTGTCCTCACGATGTCAGTGTCCTTTTGGATTAGGAGTCTGTTCCCTCGCCCTTGCGCTGGAAGGGCTCTTCTGAGGACAGACAGCTCTGTAGCTCAGAGCTCACAGCGTAGGAATGAAACACTGTAGATACCACGATTCAATGGGGAGTGGAGGCTAGGTGGTTCGACTTGAATTCACCCGCTTAGACACAGCTACTCATCCGTAGCTTGGGTAGAAAAATATTTATTTGTCTTCAAACTTGTGTTGCGTTTTGGGTTCGTTGACTTTTTTTGTGTGTGTGAATTTTACCCCTTTTTCTCCCCAATTTCGTGGTATCCAATTGTTTAGTAGCTACTATCTTGTCTCATCGCTACAACTCCCGTACGGGCTCGGGAGAGACGAAGGTTGAAAGTCATGCGTCCTCCGATACACAACCCAAACAAGCCGCACTGCTTCTTAACACAGCGCCATCCAACCCGGAAGCCAGCCGCACCAATGTGTCGGAGGAAACACTGTGCACCTGGAAACCTTGGTTAGCGAGCACTGCGCCCGGCCCGCCACAGGAGTCGCTGGTGCGCGAAGGATTTCCCTACCGGCCAAACCCCCCCTAACCCGGACGACGCTAGGCCAATTGTGCGTCGCCCCACGGACCTCCCGGTCGCGGCCGGTTACGACAGAGCCTGGGCGCGAACCGGGTTCGTTGACTTTTTAGACCTCGGCTGCAGCTCGGGTCACTTAGTCTGATATGTTAATTCTTCACTCACATGTTTTATACCCTCGGGTCAGAAGTGGGTGTAACCGTCTTTAGGGCAATTCTCTGGGCGTACCAAGTTATGGGCAAGGTCTAGATTTGACTCAAATCCAATTTTAGACAACTAACTTTACATTTCATCTCTACCAAAACATTCTCTTTGATTTGGACATTTTCCATACAACGTACAATGTATAAACATCAAACATATACTAGGTAAACTGTTGACGTTACAATGTTTTCATAATAACGTCATCTATTAACCTTTAATAACAAAACAAAAATTACATACATTTTCATATTCCATCTATCGTCATGACCACCATTGTGGCTGACGGGAAACCATTGTTCCAAAGTCCCTTTATTTCATGTTTATTGTTCTGAGGGTGGTTCTCCATATTGAGGGGACACAGGAATAATGTGTGGCCTAAGATTTACCAGGGGCATGAGGGGTCATAAAACCCCCATATCTTCAGACCACTCTGTTGGGGTTGAGAGATAATCTGTAGGGTTGTGGTCTCCTGTAACCTGACCTGATCAGGACAGTCATAACAGTAGCCACCCTTTGTCTTGATGACAGCTTTGCACACTCATTTGCTGCTGACACTGTCAGTGATTTATTTAGAATTCAAGGCACACTAAACCAGCATGGCTACCACAGCATTCGGCAGTGATACACCATCCCATCTGGTTTGCGCTTAGTGGGAATATAATTTATTTTTCAACAGGACAATGACATAACACACCTCCAGGGTGTGTAAGGGCTATTTGAACAAGAAGGAGGGGATGGTGTGCTGCATCAGATGACCTGGCCTCCACAATCACCTGACCTCAACCCAATTGAGATGGTTTGGGATGAGTTGGACCGCAGAGTGAAGGAAAAGCAGCCAACAAGTGCTCAGCATATGTGGAAACTCCTTCAAGATGGTTGGAAATGCATTCCAGGTGAAGCTGGTTGAGAGAATGCCAAGAGTGTGCAAAGCTGTCATCAAGGCAAAGGGTGGCTACTTTGAAGAATCTAAAATCTAAAATATACACTTTTTTGGTTACTACAGGATTCCATATGTCTTCACTATTATTTTACAATGTAGAAAATAGTAAAAATAAAGAAAACCCCTTGAATGAGTAGGTGTGTACAAACGTTTGACTAGTACTGTATATACATTTTTTAAATGATTTTTTAATGATTTGATGAAGAAGTGCAGAACCAATGCGTGTTAGCAGATAACCATAGACTTCCAGTCATTGCGCTTACACAAGTTACCATTGGCTTTCAAAACTACCTCTAACTTCCTTCATACTGGACTCAGAGACAAACAAATGGTATCCAGGAGTTCATCTGACTCTGGGGAAGTAGATAAAGTAAGTAAAGTATCCCTTTAATGGCTGTAATAGGAGACAACTGAGGATGGATCAAAAACATTCTAGTTGCTCCACAATACTGTTGAAGTCGGAGGTGTACATACACCTTAGCCAAATACATTTAAACTCAGTTTTTCACAATTCCTGACATTTAATCAGAGTAAAAATGCCCTGTCTTTGGTCAGATAGGATCACCACTTTATTTTAAGAATGTGAAATGTCAGAATAATAGTAGAGAGTGTAACGGTTTTCTTCTGGTGAAAGAGAGGCGGACCAAAATGCAGCGTGGTTAGTTTTGTACATCTTTAATTAATAAACATGAAACTACAACAATCTACAAAACAAGAAACGTGAAAAAACCGAAACAGTCCTATCTGGTGCCACAAACACAAAGACAGGAACAATCACCCACCAATCCCAACACAAAACAGGCTACCTAAATATGGTTCCCAATCAGAGACAATGACTAACACCTGCCTCTGATTTAGAACCATATCAGGCCAAACATAGAAATAGACAAACCAGACACACAACATAGAATGCCCACCCAGCTCACGTCCTGACCAACACTAAAACAAGGAAAACACACACGAACGATGGTCAGAACGTGACAGAGAGAATGATTTATTTCAGCTTTTATTTCTTTCATCACATTCCCAGTGGGTCAGACGTTTACATACACTCAATTAGTATTTGGTAGCCATGCCTTTAAATTGTTTTAACTTGTGTCAAACGTTTCGGGTAGCCTTCCACAAGCTTCCCACAATAAGTTGGGTGAATTTTGGCCCATTCCTCCTGACAGAGCTGATGTAACTGAGTCAGGTTTGTAGGCCTCCTTGCTCGCACACACTTTTTCAGTTCTGCCCACACATTTTCTATGGGATTGAGGTCAGGGCTTTGTGATGGCCACTCCAATACCTTGACTTTGTTGTCCTTAAAGCCATTTTGCCACAACTTTGGAAATATGCTTGGGGTCATTGTCAATTTGGAAGACCCATTTGCGACCAAGCTCTAACTTCCTGACTGATGTCTTGAGATGTTGCTTGAATATATCCACATAATTTTCCTCCCTCATCTATTTTGTGAAGTGCACCAGTCCCTCCTGCAGCAAAGCACCCCCCACAACAGGATGCTGCCACCCCCGTGCTTCACGGTTGGGATGGTGGTCTTCGGCTTGCAAGCCTCTCCCTTTTTCCTCCAAACATAACGATCGTCATTATGGCCAAACAGTTCTATTTTTGTTTCATTAGACCAGAGGACATTTCTAAAAAAAGTATGATCTTTGTCCCCATGTGCAGTTGCAAACCGTAGTCTGGCTTTTTTATGACGGTTTTAGAGCAGTGTCTTCTTCCTTACTGAGCGGCCTTTCAGGTTATGTCAATATAGGACTTGTTTTACTGTGGATATAGATACTTTTGTACCTGTTTCCTTCAGCATCTTCACAAAGTCCTTTGCTGTTGTTCTCGGATTGATTTGCACTTTTGGCCCCAAAGTAGGTTCATCTTTAGGAGACAGAACGCGTCTCCTTCCTGAGCGGCATGACGGCTGCGTGGTCCCATGGTGTTTATACTTGCGTACTATTGTTTGTACAGATGAACCTTCAGGCATTTGGAAATTGCTCCCAATGATGAACCAGACTTGCGGAGGTCTACAATTATTTTGGGCAGATTTCTTTTGATTTTCCCATGATGTCAAGCAAAGAGGCACTGAGTTTGAAGGTAGGCCTTGAAATACATCCACAGGTACACCTCCAATTTACTCAAATTATGTAATTTAGCCTATCAGAAGCTTCTAAAGCCATGACATAATTTTCTGGAATTTTTCAAGCTGTTTAAAGGCACAGTCAACTTAGTGTATGTAAACTTCTGACCCACTGGAATTGTGATACAGTGATCCACATTATAAGTGAAATAACCTGTCTGTAAACAATTTTTGGAAAAATTACTTGTGTCATTCATAAAGTAGATGCCCTAACCGACTTTCCAAAACTATAGTTTGTTAACAAGAAATTTGTTGAAAAATGAGTTTTAATGACTCTAACCTAAGTGTATGTAAACTTCCGATATCAACTGTATTTACCTAAATGACAGAGAAAGAAGCTTGTACAGAATAAAATATTCCAGAACATGCATCCTGTTTGCAATAAGGCACTAAAGTAAAAGTGCAAAAAATGTGGCAAAGAAATTAACTTTAAGTCCTGAATACAATGTTTGGAGCAAATCCAACACATCACAGATTACCACTCTTCATATTTTGAAGCATGGTGGTGGCTGCATCATGTTATGGGTATGCTTGTCATTGGCAAGGACTAGGGAGTTAAAATGAAAAGAAATGGCATAGAGCTAGGAACAGGCAAATTCCTAGAGGAAAACCTGGCTCAATCTGCTTTTCAACAGACACTGGGAGACAAATTCACCTTTCAGCAGGACAATAACCTAAAACACAAGGCCAAAATACACTGGAGTTGCATACCAAGACGATGTTGCATGTTCCTGAGTAGATTGTTGACAAAAAATGAAAAATAAATCAATTGTAATCCCACTTTCTGACACAACAAAATGTGGAAAAAGTCAAGGAGTGTGAATACTTTCTGAAGGCACTGTAAGTCCTTACATGTAGGCAAGCAAAAGAGGCGATATAAGTGACCATACTCTTTCACAGAGTTCAACACATAAGGTCAGTGTTTGTGTGATTGGAAGGCTAAGCCAGATAAACTGTAAAAAGCATTGGTGTTATTAGCCTTAGCCTATTTAGCTCGATCGAACCAGCTCATCTGCCACTGCCACGATGGATATCAGAAATTGGCTTTGCCAAAGTACCCGAACAAAGCCAAAAAGGAGAGCAATGAGCAGCAGCATCAAACCACAGGGGCCGCCGTCAAGCCGGGCAGCGATGATGCTGCCAAGTTCCAGCTAGCTCCACGTGCAGAGCCTACCCACCCTCCCACATGCACCGCCAGGATAATGGATACACAGCCCCCTCCACCTCTGACTGTTCCTGATGATCTTGGAACAGAGGGGCCAGCACAGGTTAGCCTAGAATCCTAGCCTGTCCAGAAACGTTCATTTAATAGCAACTTGTTCTTTACATTAGCTACATGTCAGTTATATGTAGCTAATTCTTTACATTAGCTACATATCACCATAAAAATCAATACATTTTATTTTTCTTGGTAGCCAATTGGTTTTCGTGGTTATAAAATGGAACTGTACGTATTGTAAACGTGTTTATGGCAGGCAGGCATTGCTTAGTTGACTACGTAGGTTGAATTTGATCCCCAGAAGTGTATTGTGCCATATCGCAACTATTGCTGTACTCTTGAGAGGCAGGGGTTTCCATGTTTGAAGCAGCCCTATGGGCCTATTTGTTTGTCAAGACAGCCATGCATGGCTACATCTCACTGTAGTAGGCTATGTTTTGGTTATTTGGATCTCCATTTGCCTTTAGTTTACTGTGTTTGTTTACTGTTAATTTATTCGGCCTAATATAGATTGCGTCATGCCTTTATTTATCTGACATTTTGTTTACTAAGCCTACTAACTTGATATCGCTGTTTTATTCTGTTCACATTCACTCGCAATTATGTCGGTATTCTAAGCCAAACTGATATTCAGTATTTTTTGTTGCATGCATGCATGAATAACTAGGATACTACTTTCAGCATTTCGTTTGCATTATTTTGGTAAAACAGCTGTGTGTACCACTGCATTCACGTAGGTGAATAACCCTATCTATCTTGTAGCCTATATTCATTACCAAAACGGCCTTGCTTTGGTGTGTAGGTTGCTGTCCATTGTGCTGATACAGCGCAGCGGAGATTTCGCGCCAACCTGTCACTGCAAAAGCACAATCAAATGGCCTTGGAATCTCTGCATTTGAACTTGATGTTTATTGTGGTATACCGTGATATAAGCAGAATTCAATGTAATTCCAATGCAAGAACCCCCCCCTAGTTACTTTATTCTGGCGCCGGGTCTAACCCACCACCCATTGTATAGCAAGGTTGAACTCCCCTTCTGTCAATAGAAAGCAATAGTAGTTACTAGGAAACATTCATAGGGGTCAACATACACAGGCTTACAACTGGTTCAGTGATGTGTTCAAGACTTTCATTATGACCACTTTTGGTTGTAGACTCCAAATTCCCACCAAATAAAGGAAACTGAACATTTTACTAAAACAGGATAAGTAATAATGTCTATTTCAGGTATTTTTCAGGTTATTTTTCAGGTCTTATTGAGATAACATCTATTTTACAAGAGATACTGTATGTTTTTATTGACAGTAGATGTTGTAGCAACAGAATGAGCAATGCTACAGGTGACAGAGATAGAAAATATACCATAAGCACAGACATAGGTACAGTGCTTCAATCTTTCAACCCCATAACCTTGGTTAGAATTTGGAGAGGCAACTGATCTTAGACCAGTGCTTTGAGACTCATTTTCCCACCAAGGCAGTTTGTTGTTGTACAGAAAGACCAGTGAAGGGCTGAATTGCCTGGAGCAACAGTGCCCCCTGGCGTAAACGTCGACACACTACCCCTTCCATCGTTCCCTGTGCGCCGGGTAGAAGTTTTCTGCAAGTGCAAATCCAGGATCAGCTTACCCTCCCCATATTCTAACCTTCACCAATAGGGAGGATATTGCAAAACTAACCTTAGATCAGTATCTAGATTTAGGTTTGTCCTGCTCCGTATACATGAAAGGTGAATGTTCCCCTTTGATCATTCAAACAGACAGCTCAACATCCCTAAAATATCTACTGGCATTATGCATCTATGTCCAGAAATGGTTGAACTCCACTTCACTCTACTTTGAATTGACACCCATTGCAACATTAGCATAAATCTAGGGGCTTGTTCAGTAAGGTGCCATGTATTGTACCCCCTCAATTCGCTACAGTTTAGAGATGACATAATATCTTATTCTATAGGATGTGGAATCATATATGTTCTATACAGATTATCCAAACATTCTGTAACGTTGCCCCATCCTCAACAAACTCCTGGTAATACAGTATGCATTTCAGGTGACAATGTGCATGGTATTTTCAGTCATGATGATTGCTGTGGTAGCAGCATTACAAAGGACCGCTCATCATCCACTTCAAACCAGATCTTGTTCGTAGTATATACACTGCCACAGACCGATTACATCCAACCGAAGCAGACACAAACATACAAGGCATTCCAACATCAGTGAGCAGCATTTCTAACTCACTGTATTCCAAAGGAATCTGTTCCGATTGTAAGCCTTGGGTGGCATTTTTCTTGCCATACATCAGCCAACTAACCACATGATTGTGCCAAATTCTGAGCCAATGAATATCAAAGTGGAATTAACAGAACGTGATCATTCGTTTTTCTAGCACTCTCTCAGTGCCTTCAGAACACACATTGAGTTCAAATAGGAACTCCCAAGCACTTCCAGATGGAAACACTTTGGGATAATGATGCTGGATTCCACACAAATGAAGGGGCTAAATACCACCAGAGTGGTACCTGAGTGAGCTTGCAGGCTGCTCCCTCCACTGTGTGTGCCACACACACACACACACACACACACACACACAAAACCCAGTAACATTGCTGTTATTGGCACCTACTATCATACTCTGTTCAAAGGCACTTAAATATGTTGTCTTGCCCATTCACCCTCAATGGCACACATACACGATCCCATGTCTCAATTGTCTCAAGGCTTCAAAATCCATCTTTGACCTGTTTCCTCCCCTTTACACACATACACACACAGCTAAATATTGGTCTGTGAGCTTCTGAAAAAGGCCCTAGTTTTGGCCTCACTGTAGCCTCCCCTACAAGCCCATTAGCTTTAGCTTTAGCCTTGCAAATAGACACCGATCCAATCTTTTTACAGTGCATCCTCTCTTCTCTACTTTCTTAGTAATCACTAATATTCCCAGGTTTGATGGGTGACGGCAACAGGGTGAAAGCCTTGCCCTCGCAGACGAGACAATTATATTTTAGATCAGTGATCTCCAGAAAGAAAGAAAGAAAGAAAGAAGATTCCTCTCTGTAAATGGCCCTCGTGGCTTAACCTCTAACCTGCAAGAGCCCTTAGCTTTAGTCTTAACCTCCCTTTGGTCTACACCAGCACTAGCCACTGGGCACAGATTCAACGTCTACTCCATGGTGGTTCAACATCATTTCCTTGAAATGACGTGGAAACAACATTGATTCAACCAGTATGTGCCCAGTGGGTAGCAGGTAGCCTGACTCTAAACCTCTCTCCTCTCTCACTCACGCTTGTGAAGTCATCCGGATGAACAGTTCCACCTGAGTGTCTGGAAACATCACTAGAGAGACAATAACACATGTAAGAGCATGCTTGATAGCGAATTATTGTGGCACTGATTGTGTGGAAAACACAATCAGTGCCACAATCCCTCTCTCTTTCCACGGTGGCTAAAAGACACTTGTGTCGTCACTAAGGTGCATGTTAAAGTGGTGTAGGTTGTGTGTGCGTGCGTGGGTGTACGTGCACCTTATCACCATTATCGTGATTCATAGCTTTCCCGCTCTTAACACGTCAGCAAGCCTTTGAACTGGCCCTCTTTTGCCCGTGAGTGAGCGAGTGTGTGTGAGAGGATGTATACAAAAATGCCAGTGTGATGCCTTGACGTAAAATGAGTCAACGCTGAGAAAGTAAACAGAGCCGGCTCCCAGAGAGGCTCGGATATAAACAGTAGGTGTGTTGAGAAGAGAGTTTATTTTATAATGGATCTCTATCCTGTTTGAAGTGCCTTTATTTGCACAATATTGGTTGATCTTTATTGCAAACATCCCCCAATTACCACCGTGTTGGAATTTATTATATCTCTTTGCTTTATAAAAGGCAGACTCAGCAAAATGACGTTGTAACAAGCAGCACCGCAGATATTGAGATGAACGAGACGCAAGACTTCGCTCTCACACAGTATCTGCCCATGTGCACTGGTTCGCTTCACACTTACAGCATGGTACAGTAGCCACAGGACTAAAACAGGGGAGAAGTTGAGCCTCACACTTTAACAGCCTATCTGTACATTATGCCCTGAATCTATCCTACCATGCCCAGAAATCTGCTCCTTTTATTCTCTGTCCCCAACGCACTAGTTGACCAGTTTGATAGCCTTTAGCCGTACCCTCATCCTACTCCTCCTCTGTTCCTCGGGTGATGTGGAGGTTAACCCAGGCCCTGCGTGTCCTCCTGCCTCTTGTTATAGACCCCCCTCAGCTCCCAGCTGTGCCCTAGACACCATATGTGAATTGATTGCCCCCCATCTATCTTCAGAGTTCGTTCTGTTAGGTGACCTAAACTGGGATATGCTTAACAGCACGGCAGTCCTACAATCTAAGCTAGATGCCCTCAATCTCACACAAATGATCAAGGAACCCACCAGGTACAACCCTAAATCCATAAACATGGGCACCCTCATAGATATTATCCTTACCACCTTGCCCTCCAAATACACCTCTGTTGTTTTCAATCAGCATCTCAGCGATCTCTGCCTCATTGCCTGTATCCGCTATGGGTCCGCGGTCAAACGACCAACCCTCATCACTGTCAAACGCTCCCTAAAACACTTCTGCGAACAGGCCTTTCTAATCGACCTGGCCCAGGTATCCTGGAAGGATATTGACCTCATCCCCAGTAGAGGATGCCTGGTTGTTCTTAAAAAGTGCTTGTGGGCACCTCCTCCCAGCTGCCCACTGCACTGAGGCTAGGAAACACTGTCACCACCGATAAATCCACGACAATCGAGAATTTCAACAAGCATTTCTCTACAGCTGCCCATGCTTTCCTCCTGGCTACCCCAACCCCGGCCAACAGCTCCACACCCCCCGCAGCTACTTGCCCAAATCTCCCCAGCTTCTCCTTCACCAAAATCCAGATAGCAGATGTTCTGAAAGAGCTGCAAAACCTGGACCTGTACAAATCAGCTAGGCTAGACAATCTGGACCCTCTCTTTCTAAAATGATCCGCCGCCATTGTTGAAACCGCTATTACCAGTCTGTTCAACCTCTCTTTCGTATCGTCCGAGATCCTTTAAGATTGGAAAGCTGCCACGGTCATCCCTCTCTTCAAAGGGGGTGACACTCTAGACCCAAACTGTTACAGACCTATATCCATCCTGCCCTGTCTTTCTAAAGTATTCAAAAGCCAAGTTAATAAACAGATTACTGACCATTTCAAATTCCACCGTACCTTCTCTGCAACCTGGTTTCTGAGCCGGTCACGGGTGCACCTCAGCCACGTTCAAGGTACTATACAATATCATAACCGCCATCAATTAAAGACAGTACTGTGCAGCCGTCTTCATCGACCTGGCCAAGGCTTTCGACTCGGTCAATCACCGTATTCTTATCGGCAGACTCAACAGCCTTGGTTTCTCAAATGACTGCCTTGCCTGGTTCACCAACTACTTATCAGGTAGAGTTCAGTGTGTCAAATCGGAAGACCTGTTGTCCGGACCTCTGGCAGTCTCTATGGGGGTACCACAGGGTTCAATTCTCGGGCCGACTCTTTTCTCTGTATATAACAATGTTGTCGCTCTTTCTGATTCACCTCTAGGCAGATGACACCATTCTGTATACATCTGGCCCTTCTTTGGACACTGTGTTAACAAATCTCCAAATGAGCTTCAATGCCATAAAACACTCCTTCCGTGGCCTCCAACTGGTCTTAAACGCTAGTAAAACTAAATGCATGCTTTTCAACCAATTGCTGCCCACACCCACCCGCCCGCCCGAATAGCATCACAAATCTGGACGGTTCTGTCTTATGTGAATATGTGAACAACTACAAATACCTAGGTGTCTGGCTAGACTGTAAACTCTCCTTCCAGACTCATATTAAACATCTCCAATCCAAAATTAAATCTATAATCGGCTTCCTATTTTGCAACAAAGCCTCCTACACTCACGCCACTAAACATACCCTCGTAAAACTGACTATCCTACCGATATTCGACATTGGCGATGTCATGTAATTACTTCGCTACTATGGCCTATTTATTGCCTTACCTCCTCACGCCATTTGCACACACTGTATGTAGACTTATTTATTTATTTTCTATTGTGTTATTGACACTACATTTGTTTATTCCATGTGTAACTCTGTGTTGTTGTTTGTGTCGCACTGCTTTGCTTTATCTTGGCCAGGTCGCAGTTGTAAATGAGTACTTGTTCTCAACTGGCCTACTTGGATAAATAAAGGTGAAATATATATATATTTTTAAATCTTAGTTGTTGTGTAAATTAACCTACTATGTAGTTTACTTTATGCATCTACATCATACCACTGAGTCTACCTTTAATTTCACCCTCCTTTCTCCTTAGAATGCATATGTGGAGAGCATATGGAAATTGCATGCTTAGCCTAAACCCATAAGCTTACATTCAAGACTGCATAACTTTTAACATTTGAAATGAAAGAGCACTAGTCCAGAAATATTTGCATGGCTTTGTGAATCCTAACCAGTTACTGGTGTCACTGTTTTTTTATTAAGGGGACAAAGTAGGCCTACTTGCAAACGGCCAGCTGGCATGACGTGAGCTTGTTACAATCTTATGATCCACAGGGAGCAAAGAGGAGTAAGTAAGTGTAGGTAGGTTGACGGTATTGAAATGCAATTAACCTCACCCCCTGCTGTTCATACACACCCAGTGAGTAATGGGTACTCACCAAGGGTACTCACCCAGCCACCCAATTCATAGGCAGTTCTCTCTGCTACCGCACGGCAAGTGGTACTGATGCACCATGTCTGCAACCAACAGGACCATGAACAGCTTCTACCTCCAAGCCATAAGACTGTTATATATACACTCTTAACAAAAATATACCTGATGCGGAGGTCCTCGGCTGGCGTGGTTACACGTGGTCTGCGGTTGTGAAGCCGGTTGGACATACTGCCAAATGATCTAAAACGACATTGGAGGCAGCTTATGGTAGAGAAATTAACATTCAATTCTCTGGCAACAGCTCTGGTGGACATTACCAATTGCACACTCCCTCAAAACTTGAGACATATGTGGCATTGTGTTGTGTGACAAAACAGCATATTTTAAAGTGGCCTTTTACTGTCCCCAGCACAAGGTGCCCCTGTGTAATAATCATGCTGTTAAAATCAGCTTCTTGATATGCCACACCCGTCAGGTGGACGGGACCAACACTTTACATGTTGCGTTTATATTTTTGTTCAGTGTAGTTACCTGATATCTGAGTTACAGTGACTAACAAATTAAATGGGGGCCCCCCACGAGGTCAGGGCCCCCAGGCAAGGGCGGTATTCAGCTCTGATTACTACAAGTTTAGATAACAGGCTAGACTAATTTACCAATCTAGCGGGTTGGGAATTGTCTGAGCTGATAAACTCCAGATCTGATGATGCTCTGGCACTTTGGGCCAAACAAACATGAGCAACACAATTAAAGTGGGATCACTCTCTGGGGCTGACTCTTCCTGCACAGGGCTGATGGATGACATCTCTAATGCTGCATAATGATTTCCAGAGGATAGTTCCTTTAGAAATGGATTAGTCTCTTAGTCACACAGATTATTCACACTACACTAGGAAACATAATCCCTTAATTTTGCACTTTAAAATATTCTTGATTTTCCTCTTAATGGTTGCATTTTAGAATTAAGGGAAATTAAGGTGGAATGTGCATGCTTTAAGCTGTTTTTAAGGGGTAAAACCCTTAATACCATTCCAGTACCCCTGAATTTGTGCCTTAACTTGTCCTTAATTGATCAAATGTTCAAAACCAGGTTTTTTAAACCATCACACCTTACAACACCCATTAAACAGGGTTTACAGGGTATTTAAGGGTTTAAATGCCACTGAAACCATAGGTATTGCCACTGAAATGCCACTGAAACCATAGGTATTATTGCATGTTTTTCTCCTTAGACTCTGTAAACCCTGATTAAGCGCTGTTGTACAGGGTTTTCAGGGGTTTTACCCCTTACAAATCATGCATATTTCACCTTAATTTCCCTTAATTGCAAAATTGAAACCATTAAAGAGGATCAAATCAAGGCTATTTTAAAATGCAATATGGGTATGTACACATGTTTTCCAAGTACTGTAAGGTGCGCTGAATTCAAATACATGGAATGACCCTGGAGAAACACCAAACTCAATTCACTTTAAAGAAGTTCAAAAACAGTCATACTCTATCATTTAGATTCTAAGAAAATGAAAGACAGTCTCAAATTGAATTCATCAGAATTGATTTAGCAGGTGAAGGCCTGCTAAAGGCCTGCTTTATTTTTTATTTTGTGGCTTCCCTGAAATGGGCTTAAATTCTCTCTCTGACCTCACCCCCTCTCTCTCACTCTCTCAGTTTTCACCTCTATCCCTGCACTCCCCCCTCTCTTCTCTCTTCCACCTCTCTCCTGTCCCCTCACTCTCATCTTCCATTCTCTCTCTCTACTCTCGTCTTTCCCTCCCTCCCACCTCCTCTCTTTCCCTCTCCTCCTTCTCTCTTCCACTCCCCTTCCTCTTCTTCCAGGGCGCACACAAGTGCTTTCCCACCATAGATACTGGCCCTCCTGTAAAACGGACACATAACACAGATGAAGCGGTTGCATTAAAATATGTAGTCTTGTTCACATTGCTTTACCACTATTAGATGTCTAAATTAAATGTAATTATTTTAATAACCCCAAAAAGTGCTGACCTGGTCTTGACATATGGCAGTCGATACTGTAAGATAAGGGTAGGTAAAGGTCTGGGTACCAAAACTTCCTTCATATTTACTCCTGAAACCTGGGGTGACATTAATTAGCCTCAGCTTTGTGGTGTTGTCTTTAGCTGTGTATGAAACAAAGGGAAAATGTACTGGAAATGATTTTAACAGGTTGCTTAAAGTAGACCCAGTGTTTATTCCAAACTTATTCGGTAGCGGCGGTCTGCCAATGCTATACAGTGGGGCAAAAAAGTATTTAGTCAGCCACCAATTGTGCATCATAGGTACACTTCAACTATGACAGACAAAATGAGAAAAAAAATCCAGAAAATCACATTGTAGGATTTTTTATGAATTTATTTGCAAATTATCGTGGAAAATAAGTATGACCAAATGACCAAATAAATACTGTTGATGATAGTATAATTTATTTTCTTTCTCCTTTCTTGGACTTCACGTAGTCCTCTGCTGATTTGTTACTCTGCAAATTGGTTGTCACGTTCTGACCTTAGTTCCTTTGTTTTGTCTTTTGTTTTAGTATGGTCAAGGCGTGAGTTGGGTGGGTTGTCCTTGTTAGTTTGTCTAGGATTTTCTATTTCTGTGTTTGGCCTGGTATGGTCCTCAATCAGAGGCAGCTGTCAATCGTTGTCCCTGATTGAGAACCTTATTTAGGTAGCCTGTTTCCCATTGTGTTTTGTGGGTGGTTATTTTCTGTTTAGTGTTGTGTTGCACCTTATAGGACTGTTCATGGGTTGTTTATTGTTTTGTTTTCAGTGTTCATTAAAATATTTAAAATATGAACACTTACCACGCTGCACCTTGGTCCTCCTCTCCTTCCCCAGACGACAAGCGTTACATTAGTATACAATGCAAACAACTAAATTAAATCTTTATAAAATCAAAAACTATGCAGATGCAAGCTGGGAGTCATCAAGACTGCAGACATTTTTGCTTCAATTACCTGATCAAGGAGGCACCGCAGAGCTTTCCTGAGCCCAAAATTGTTGGGAAAAACCAGCAGGATATCACCAGTATCCATTTCCAGCAGGTCATCCCCTTTTACAGCCTGGCCTGGAAAATAATTAACAGTTATAGTAGCTCCATAGCTGGCTACCCTAGATACCAATACCAGCGACATATATTTTACATTGCCTCTTTCTCTTAATATTTGCTAGCTAGCAAACCTTTGGCCACTAGCAACTCCAGTTCTGTCTAACATTAGTCAAATTCACTGAAGAGCATACTTTTACGCTGAATAGCGTGCCACTGTACATTTCACAGGTCCTATAACATGGACAAGAAGACTTCAGGAAAGCGAGCTAACTGTAGTCTAATTTATTTACTCTAGCTAGTTAAATGCTCTTTCAAATCAAAGGCAGACTAGCAAGCTAACATTAGCTTGCTACTGTACAGTAGCTGTCATCTAGCTGGCTCCCTAGCTAGCTAGCTAAAATTAACGGTTAGGTTGTTAGCTACAGTAGCTAGCCAGCATTAGGTAGAACTATGAAATTTGGCAGCTTTTTTAAATAGAGCTCATTTACATTACCTTTCATTATTGGTCTATAAGTCAATATTTTTGCTAACAAAGTAGAGAACCCAACGGCCACTCACTTCAAAAACGTCAACTAAAACCACATTCTCGAGGAGATCCAGAGATTTTATATCTGTGGGAGTTCTGTTCACGCTCATGACGTCACTAGTAAAAACAATAAGTGTGCTTGTGGTTTTCGCACAATGTGCACATTGACGACCCGTCATTCAGGGTTCATGGGGCAGAGCTGTCCTGTTTTGCATGTTATTTTTACATTCATACGTGTCACATATCAGTTTGCAAACAAAGTAATAAATAAATAAATAAATAATCATTGAGTTAATAAGCTGCATACAAACGTGGTCTCTTTTTTGCTTTCTAGAGTAAGGCAGCTCCAAAATGCAGGTGTTTCAGCCTAGCTCAGTGCTTTCTGTGGTGGTGGGGCAGCCAGCAGAAAATACGTAGTGTAGGGGTTGGTAATGTTCTCTAGTTGCGCTGTGATTGGCTCAGTGTTCTGTCACTCATGGGGACACTATGACACCGCCAAATCTAAGGGTAGAGCTCCTTGGGTGCTGCCATAGAGTTACATTAGATGTGCCCATCCAAGAAGGCTCAAGGTCCTTGGCCACAGATAAAAGGACGTCAAAACACATTATATCTACATTAGCTTTGATTGGACTGGTCATGTAAACATCATACTTTCAAAATATCAGCTAGTAAGCTAGCAGTCATCATCATGAATCAAGGCGACAACCTACTGGCAAATTGCTCATTGGCCGTTGGACATAAACATTACGTTGGAAATCGCAAATTTAACAATGAGTGGTTTGAAATGAATTAGTGACTAACTGCAAGCCTTGCAAAGCAATCACTAGCCTGCTTTTCAGTAGAGTGAGTGTGTGGTTCCAAGTCTGGGTTAAAGGGTCTCTTTTCCAAGTTTAAAAGGATAAACATTCAACATTGGTCATACTGTCAATACAGCATGACTTCTGCCGCGCTCAAAACAACTGGAAACTCAGAACTGGGAAATCTGACTTCAGTGAGTTCAAGACAACTGGGAACTCTAAAAAAAACTAGCTCTGACCGGGAAAATATGTTTTGAACAGTCATCCAACTCAGAAAATAACCATGAAAGTAACCGCACACTCAACGTCAACAAATCAAAAGAGATGATTGTGGACTTCAGGAAACAGCAGAGGGAGCACCCCCCTATCCACATCGATAGGACCACATTGGAGAAGGTGTAAAGCTTCAAGTTCCTCGGCATACACATCACTGACAGACTGAAATGGTCCACCCACACAGACAGTGTGGTGAAGAAGGCACAACAGTGCCTCTTCAACCTCAGAAGGCTGAATAAGTTTGGCTTGGCACCTAAAACTCTCACAAACTTTTACAGATGCACAATTGAGAGCATCCTGTCGGGCTGTATCACCGCCTGGTACGGCATCTGCACCGCCCGCAACTGCAGCGCTTTCCAGAGGGTGGTGCCCAACGCATCACCGGAGGCAAACTACCTGTCCTCCAGAACACCTACAGCAGCCGATGTCACAGGAAGGCCAAAAACCACCTGAGACACTGCCTGTTTACCCCATTATCATCCAGAAGGCAAGGTCAGTACAGGTGCATCAGAGCTGGGACTAAGAGACTGAAAAAC
This sequence comes from Oncorhynchus nerka, assembly GCF_034236695.1. Classification (NCBI taxonomy): domain Eukaryota; kingdom Metazoa; phylum Chordata; class Actinopteri; order Salmoniformes; family Salmonidae; genus Oncorhynchus; species Oncorhynchus nerka. Next base: position 25,951,245 of record NC_088418.1, read on the forward strand.
AGCTTCTATCTCAAGGCCATCAGACTGTTAAATAGTCATCACTAGCACATTAGATAGAGGCTGCTGCCTATATACATAGACTTGAAATCACTGGCCACTTTAATAAATGGAACACAAATCACTTTAATAATGTTCACATATTTTGCATTACTCATCTAATTTGTATATACTGTATTCTATTCTACTGTATCTTAGTCTATGCCGCTCTGACAATGCTCGTCCATATATGTATATATTCTTAATTCCATTCCTTTACTTAGATTTGTGTGTATTGTGTGTATTGTTGTGAAATTGTTAGATATTGTTAGATACTGCATTGTTGGAGCTAGAAACACAAGCATTTCGCTACACCTACAATAACATCTGATAAACATGTGTATTTGACCAATAAAATTCGATTTGGGCCTCTTTCTAGAGCTCCGACCTGAAGATCACTGATGTCATCATGATTTTAACTTTTTTTTTTCAAGAGTTTCCAGTTGTCTTGAAAGAGCCATAAATCCAGAGAATTACAGATTTTGATGACATTTCAAAAGTGCTGAACAAATAGTTATATTGACTACGTCTGTCCTAGTTTGCTCTATAATATCTTAATAGAAATGACGGATTTCCTCTTATCCGCTCATTTGTAGATCTCAATTGACAGTAGAGCAAGTCCGCCATATCAGCTATGTCTTTTTTAAAGGCTGTAAATGAGTCTGAATGAACTGTTTCGCTGCCAAAGAAGGCTCCGCTGATAGCCAGGTGTAGCAGTGGTAAGGCGTTGGGACTGCTTTTGCGACTCTGCTGTAGGCCCTAACAGTTTGTGGGCACCGTTTGTCACCGTTATAGTGCAATTCATGCATTGGTTAGTGTTTTGTAGTGGCTTTGCTGGCATCCATCTAAAATATTTTACAATTTTTTTGCCCCACCAAGATTAACATGCTAAAATCGCCACTGAATGTGCAGTGCCATAATTAGTCGAAAGGATTGTAGCGCAATTTGTTTTTTAATTGGCACTTAATCTGAAAATGTAAGGATAAACAAAAACAATCTAAATTAATGTATAGGGGCATGCTCCATATATCTCTTAAACTATCCTTAAACCCCAAAAGCAAGGGAGCGATCAAACATTTTGTAGTAAGGCCTTATTAAGGATGCATTTCCTGATTCCTTGATATGCCCATAAATGGACAAATAAAGGGCACTGAGGGAAATTTAAGAGGCCGATTGTTTAAGGAGGACTTAATTCATTTTAAGGGGTGTTTGGCATGTTTGAAGGGAAAGTTAAATGATATGTAATACTAATTTAAGGCAGTCCTTTTCCCTAGTGCTACTTAAATATTTTAGAGGGAGTTTTGGCATTTCTCTCTCACCTCCAAATATAGGCTTAAGTCTATAATAGGCCTAACGTTATCAACTGTCCAGAAAATGTTTCCAATCCTGTTTTGTGTTATTGTCAATACAGATTGACGAGCGGGAAAATCTTGCCGCTCTTTTATGAAAACGTCCCATATCGTCAGTTGTGTCCACACCTGACATCGATTCACTAATTAACAAGATGCAGGACAAGCTTTGCTATTCTTTCAGTATTTATTGTCAGTGTGAGTGAGTTAGGTGGGTATAAGGTCTCCAATTTGTCTGTATATTTTGCGTTGTTGGTAGCCTATTTTGTTTGCTTTCGAGTTTGCGTTCGATTTTAGTTGCATTTAGGGGACTATTAGCGGTTGCGTTTTGAATGGCCTACAGTTGCATGTGCGACGCGCGTTCAGAAGAGGGCGCACTCTACCCACTTACATGTAGGTGTGGAAATTCCCTCAGAGGAAGGTACCTTCGGCTCTTGCGCTCAGCAGCGGAGATGCCAAAAATGAAGCTAGGCAAAAGCCGGAGCCTGACATTTTCTTAAAGGTGTCCGCCGCAGGGAACCCAACGCTGTAGAACGGAGCTTTGGAAAAATCCCTGGAGCTTGTTTTTGAGACAAAATCAGTAATCCAAGTGCAGCAACACAAAGGACCGCAGAGCGCTCCCCGCTTGGATTCACTGTGACAGCAAGTGAGTGTGTTGCCTGTTCTTACTCTTGCTTTCATTCTTCCTTTGATGTAGCCTAATCTGTCACCACTTGTAATTAGAGTGATAATCTACCTAGATTAGTGCCTGCCTAGTTTAGTTCCTTTGTCCAGGACAAATGGGACAGTTACAGTGGGATGGAGATGTTTGAGTGGTGCATGTTTCATGCTGTGTGCATGCATCGTTCATAGGCCTATTTACAGTATTAAAATGTTACTGCTTGTTAAATGGTTACTGCATGGAGACCAGGCTAAACTATATGCATGTAGGCTAAACTACATAATGGAGCACTGTTTAGTAGCCAATTTCATATTCCTTGTATGACTGCTTGGTTTAAATTGGCATGATCACCCATGTAATCAAATTGCTGTTCCATCAAAAGGTAATGATTGAGGTTTACAGATTGATGGGTCAGGGTTAAATGCTTTCAAATGATTACTGCCCTCTGCTGATATCATTAACAAACTAAGCAGATTAAAAATGACATTATTTTGACAACAACACCATCCAATAAGATTGTAAATATTTCCAAGCAATCTAAGCCTTCACACATACACAGCAATGAAAAATATTATTATGACAGAGATGAAGTCAACTTAGTGAGTGGAAAAAGTAGATGGGTCTATTTCTTGATCGAGGTTTTGCAGACTTGTGTATTTAAAACAAAGGATGTATAAAACTTAGAGATGAAGGGTCCTATATAACAAATACACAGCTTTAAGTTGAACATGTATTCATAACTGTATTAACCCTGTTCCATGTTGATTGATAGGGAAAATATTCCGATTATATAACTGCCAAAAAGGTTGAGGGGAGAGACGCCATAGAAGAGAGGATAATGTGAAGGAAGGGAGAGGAAGAGAATGAGAAAAGGTTGAGGGAAGCAAGGATAATGTAAAAGGAGAAGAAGGAAAGGGAGAGGGGCGGGAGGCTCTGAAAAGAGGAGATGAATAGCAATACTGGAGAGGAAGAGGAATGAGAAAAGGTTGAGGGGAGAGACGCCATAGAAGAGAGGATAATGTGAAGGAAGGGTAGAGGGAAGCAAGGAAAGTAAAAGGAGAAGAAGGGCGAGGGAGGCTCTGAAAAGAGGAGATGAATAGCAATACTGGAGAGGAAGAGGAATGAGAAAAGGTTGACAAGGGAGGAAAGGAAAATGCCATTTTAAATACTTTCACGTTATATGGCAATTGGTTATAAGACAATAGAGGGGGGTTTATTCATGTGTTCACCTATTGTTAACACTACATAACCAAAAGTATGTGGACACCTGCTCGTCGAACATCTCATTCCAAAATCATGGGCAATAATATGGAGTTGGTCCCCCCCTTTGCTCCTATAACAGCCTTCACAATTCTGACAAGGCTTTCCATTAGATGTTGAGGGACATGCTTCCATTCAGTCACAAGAGCATTAGTGAGGTCAGGCACTTATGTTGGGCAATTAGGCCTGTCTCGAAGTTAGCGTTCCATTTCAACCCAAAGGTATTTGATGGGGTTGAGGTCAGGGCTCTGTGCAGGCCAGTCAAGTTCTTCCACACCATCCCGACAAACCATTTCTCTATGGACCTCGCTTTGTGCATGGGAGCACTGTAATGCTGAAACAGGAAAAGGCCTCAAGGCCTCAAAGTTGGAAGCACAAAATTGTGTAAAATGTCATTGTATGCTCTAGTGTTAAGATATTCCTTCACTGGAACTAAGGGGCCTAGCCCAAACCATGAAAAACAGCCCCAGACCATTATTCCTCATCCATCAAACTTTACAGTTGGCGCTATACATTTGGGCAGATAGCATTCTCCTGGCATCCGCCAAACCCAGATTCGTCCGTCGGACTGCCAGATGGTGAAGTGTGATTCATCACTCCAGAGAACGCGTTTTCACTGCTCCAGAGTCCAATGGCAGCGAGCTTTACTCCACTCCAGCCAACGCTTGGCATTGCGCATGGTGATCTTAGGCTTGTGTGCGGCTGCTCGGCCATGGAAACCCATTTCATGAACCTCCTGACAAACAGTTATTGTGCTGACGTTGCTTCCAGAGGCAGTTTGGAACTCGGTAGTAAGTGTTGCATCCAATAACAGACCATTTTTATGCGCTTCAGCACTTGGCGGTCCCTTTCTGTGAGCTTGTGTGACCTACCACTTCGCTGCTGAGACGTTGTTGCTCCTAGATGTTTCTACTTCACAATAACAGCACTTACAGTTGACCAGGGCAGCTCTAGCAGGGCAGACATTTGACCAACTAACTTGTTGGAAAGGTGGCATTCTATGACGGTGCCATGTTGAAAGTCACAGAGGTCTTCAGTAAGGCCATTCTTCTGCCAATGTTTGTCTATGGAGATTGCATGGCTGTGTGCTCGATTTTATACACAAGTCAGCAATGAGGGTGGCTGAAATAGCCAAATGCACTCATTTGAAGGGGTGTCCACATAATTTTGTATATAGAGTGTATTAGCCTCTCACACCGAGAAGAGAAGATAGGACTCAGGAAAGTAGGGGAGGAGAGGAAGATGAGACTGGGATAAACTCAGGCACAGAGCCTGGAAAAATAGGAACGAAGAGACACTTTTGCTGCCCTCTGTATTTGTTATTTACTTCTCCTCCACCCCCCTAAACCTGTCCACTGCACACTATTCCATTATTATCTGTTGACTATTTCTCTCTGTCATTCAGGTCAATAGTATGAAAATAACTCTCTCTGTACTCTACTTTAAATGTCAGTATTTTCTGTTGCCTATCTCCTTTATCGTGTGAGAAGCTGTCCAAGAGTAGACCTAAGACAAACAGACAGATGCGAACACACACACACACACACACACACACACACACACACACACACACACACACACACACACACACACACACACTGCACTCTCTCTGTAAATCATGCTCAAACTTTATAATGTAAGATTTTTTAGGGCTAAGAACCATATTAGAGAATATTAAAAGATCCATTGTTTTGGTTCAAAAAATTCAAAAAGAACAAATGAATCAGTTGTTGTATAGCCTGGTGCTGTTACCCCCAGTGGATGGTGCAGTAAATACACTAAGAATGTTGATCAGCTTACAATGGAGTCAGGAGGCACGAAGGATTTGAAAGAACGCATGGGGTGCAGGGGCACGAAATAACGGTGTGTGTAATTATTAATTGCTACACCTGCAATAACACACCGGACCGAATATGCGTGCACTGTAAATGAAAGGTTTAGAATATAAACTAAACATGATAGTCCCGTCGAGAGTTGTTAAATTAATTGCGCAAATATTCTCCGTTTACCAACTCGGTTTTTATGCACAAACGCACAGTGACATAATGAACGTTTAGCCTACTCACGCTGACAAAGCATATGCCACATAATCTATGGCCTACTAACAAATTAACCACGAGGAATTATGAATGAGGGAGGTCTTTATTGATGCAATGCTGTTATTCTTACCCCTCGCCATAGTGGCGCATGAGGGACACTGTGGGCCTGAAGGGACCTCTCTGAAAATGAGAACGCATAGATCTGCAGAAAATACCTCCAATCTCTAAACGTCCTCACAATAGGCCTGTTCTTGGATCCTCAACCAAAGACCGGCGCTGCAAGCAAATATAATACCCGTTTATTTAATTAGGTGCCCCCTTGTCTGTCATAATATGCATGTCCTATATGTGGCTGTTTTGGAGCGTTGGCGTCCACTAATATGACCAAGCTGGTTCTGGCTATTATTATAATTAATACGTTATAACAATCGCATCTGCCTCTAGTTTCTGCGAGCCCTCGAGCCCCCTCAACTGAGTTTCAACAAGTTCAATGTTTTGTGTTCTCATTACGACCGCCATATGGTTGCCAGCGAAAACACCAAGCATCGGGCATTCATTTTAGCACGCTCACGGTAACACAAGCATTATAGCAACGGAGGTATAGGCCTATAATGGTTGTCAAATGATACGCGCTGGTTTGTTCAGTTATAGCTCTTCGTTTGACAACACTTACAAAGGTTGATATGGTTAGTGTATTTTTTATACTTAAGTTATTTACTCCACATTATTGTGAGGCAAAGATGCACATTGCTCATTAATTCAAATATCTCTCTCTCTCTCTCTCTCTCTCTCTCTCTCTCTCTCTCTCTGCGGTCGCGACTGTGATCCAAGACGCTCTTGCGCGCAAGGTTAAGAAAATCTGGAATTGATTTTAATGGGGAGTAGCCTATCCCTCGCTTGCTTTTCAACCTATGGATGTATTGGTCTCTTTTCACTTGTACTGGACGGAGCGGGCGAGTGCAGTGTCTCACCTCTGTACTGTGTCCCCCTTGCCTTGCTCATGATATCTGTCGCTTTTGGAGAATACTGAACGTGCCTCTGTTTCTAAACAGCTTTGTATAATGTACCGTCCTCAAAACGCTCGAGACTGAGCAGACGGGACTTGTCCATTGCGTTTGGGAAGAAGATTTTCTTCTGACAGATGCACATTTATTTTTGATTGTTTTGGACCTGAAACGTTGGACTGTGTTGTCGTTTTAAGAATCGCCAATACACCGCTCTTGGGCAAGTTTGATGTCCATTTTACGCATTTAACACGTGAGTTTACGAAGTCAATTTCAGTAATTTCCAGTAGCCTATGTTTGTCTGTCTTCATATGCTCCATTATTTAGTTCACATTCATGAAGTTTTATCAAATGTATTTCACTGTGGGATTTTTTATTTCTTCTGATATATTATAAGGCTGATCCACTATGCGTAAAGCACTGTTAATTACGCAGTTGTCTAATTAATATATTTAATACATGTTTGCTCCTTATGAATTCAATTCACATTATTTAATTATTGCAATACGGTTTATAGTTATTATTTTGTAGGAGAAAAAGTTAAGGTAGGCGTTATTATGTCACGCTTGAAATGATGGGGCAATATCCACCCTATAATTTGTTCAGATGAATACTTATTAGTATTGTTTATGGTAATACAAGTATAGTGTAGTGATATTACGGTTAGTCGTTTTTGTAGGAAACCTCTGGGCGCACTGAAATGGAGAGGCAAGGCGGACAGGTGGGCGATCAAAGAGCGCGAGATCTAGCGCGCGGTGTGAACTCTCCTTAGTTTACAGCTGCCCCGTGGGTCCAAGGAAAGAACGAGAAAAACAGCCTAAACGGATACTTTAATATAGGTTGCAAGTAGTAGGTAGAGTCCATGTGTTTTAATATCAGTCCAATCTAGGCTAAATACAGATGCCAAACCAAGCAGCACTCCTCGTATCCCGCTTTCGAATGTAGCGGACACCTTATGCCAAATCTCCCAATGCGTTTGTCAATTCTAATATTTTCCTTTTACTTTGACGTCACCGCATTAGTATAGAAAAACACGAGAATGGAAGATTAGGAAGTTATATTTTCTGTCTTGAAGCTTATAGGAACATGCTACTTGGGATCCTTGGGACTTCCATACCCCATTGTCGTTGACATTTGAAATGGTTAAGGTTAAATTTAAGTACGGATTATGGTTAAAATTAGGGTACGGGTAAATTAAGGTTAGGGTTAGAGTTTAGGGACATCACAAGGATTCCGATTAACCAATGCTGATACCAGCAAGTTTAAACCCCACCAGTAATTAAATTAATTGAAGGATAGCATTGTTGAGAGATACAAGTCAGAACTAAATATTTTCTATGTGATTATTTTATATGAATACAAGTTTGAAAAAAAAAATCTTGACAAAAATGATTGGCAAGTTTTCTTGTCTTGGCAAGCCTGATTTGGCTGATATGGCACTGAGCATGAGTCCTATGAAACTATTCACCTTGCAATTATAATTAGGAGGCCCCTCTTTTTCCCAACACTCACATCCTATAGAGTATAGGCTACATATTACAGACTAGCAGTAAAAAGCAGACAAGCTGTGGGGAGAAAGAGTTACACCACAACTGCAATAGATTCCTTATCTTAAATGCTTCGATTGAGCTAAGGTATGGCCCTATTAGAGATTAAAGAGTGTCAGCCACTTGACCCACTTATCCTCATTCTCCTGGCAAATTGCTGGAAGCCATCCAGAAAGATGGTGTTGTTGATACACCCTTAAGTTGTTCACTCAGATAAAGAAAACGTTGATGTGGTTTTAACTGTGGAATGTGGCAACCTTATGAGCAGGATTGTCTGGTCAAATGCAACAACGGCACTGTTATTCATATAGGAATGTCCGTACTTGTTTTTGTGAATTAATCATAGTCATTTAATTGCATCATGTTATGATCCATCAATAACACACAGTCAAAGGTTGAGCCAGGAGTCACCAGGGCTCAGGCACACGGGTGTGTAAACTAATCCACAGGAACTCACTCCAGCAGGTTTATAAACTCCTTCTGGTGGTGGTGTGTGTGTGTGTGTGTGTGTGTGTGTGTGTGTGTGTGTGTGTGTGTGTGTGTGTGTGTGTGTTGTAACGTAAGCAGATCATTTTCTCTGTGCTTTTCAAGGCAGGATTCCTTGGGACTCTTGGCTCCGTCCACCTGAACGAGTAAAGTCAACACATCCAATATATTTTTCTTCTCTGGTTTGAACAGCTTGAAGGGGGGAAGGAATGCTGCTGGTTCTTTCCCCCCCGCTTTTTCTTCTTCTTTCGGTGGGCCTGAGACAGCTGTTGGTTTGCAGAGATCAACATTTGTCATCCTTAACAAACGAAACAAGCTGATTGGAGTGTTAAGCTAAGTCCACACATTTGACTCAACTTTGAACCTTTATGGAAGAACAGCCAGTGAGCCCGAGTATCGCAGATTCATCTGATTCATATCTGAACCTATTCATCATCTTTGGCTTTAGCACCAAAAGGGGAATGCCCATGTAGTTCTCTTTCCCCCAAATCTACTGCATCATTTTTATGCTGTGTCTAATGGTTTGGCATAGGCCTTCAAAAGTGGCTTTTCACAAGGAATCAGAATGGGCCTACCTCTGCTCTTCCTCAGTTGTAACTGTTGACACTCTGCACACAGAAATGTAACTCTTTACTAGGGAGATGGAGTGTGGGGATAGATAGATAGATAGATAGATAGATAGATAGATAGATAGATAGATAGATAGATAGATAGATAGATAGATAGATAGATAGATAGATAGATAGATAGATAGATAGATAGATAGATAGATAGATAGATAGATAGACTGGTGGCAGTGTGATGAGTGACCATCCTTAGCACCCAACCACACCACATCTCCCTTCCACCTTTTACATTGGAGGTGGGAGGGAAGACAAAACACTGTCTCTTCTGTCTTTTATAAGTGTGTGTCGGTGTCGGTGCAAGCCGGACGCCCCTGTTTAACTGCTGCTCGTCATTCGTCAGTGTGACGCCTCACGCGCCCCTTCCCGTGGGATGATCCCGGGCCGAGATTCCGAAGCTCCATCCCACCGCTCCCCGCTCCCTGCCAAATCTGCATGTGTCAGCAGCACACATTTCCTCCAGATGCAGAAGGGTGTGTGAGGTCTGTGCGTGTGCGTTTGTGCTCAGGGTGTTTTGACCACCCTGCTATCTAAATCATTTTAAGGTTGAACTCTTGTTTTATCTCAATTATCAATAAAGAAAATGCCATTAGTGTACGCATGCAGGTGTTTTAGTTCTATCTGAAGGAATCCAATACTTCCTTTGGTCTGTGGTGAGTTGTTGTCGACTCACTCGCTGTCGACAGGCACCGCATGTCTGGCCTTCCCAAAGGTACAACAACCACATGTGTTCGCCCCATAGCCCCAGCTCCAACTCATCTCAATGACAGCCAGTCAGCATGTGGGCACAGGGGGTTAGGGGGACACAGGGAAACAGGGCCAGTAAAATAGCAGGTGACTGTCATAAACAGAGCCTGGCTATCTTCTCTTTTCCTCTGGCCCCCGGGGGGCTGCCATGGCAACATGAAGGAGCAGACCAGCTCGGTGGACCGGGAGGGCCTCTCTCCCTCTCTGTCTCTCTTTTCCCTCCCCTCCCGGCCATAACTCACCGCTGTGCAGTGTACCATTACCCTGCTCCAGCCTGGAAAATGGACATCACCATTGAGCTCTGTGTGGAAAGGGAGGGAGAGAATGGGAGGAGTAGAAGGAGAGAGGTGGAGAGCGAGGGATAAGGGGAAGGGTGGGTTGTCTGATGATTCAGCCCCTGCCTTCAAAAACCCTGGCACCCCTGATAATGTATGGGGCTCCGTGTGTGTGAATGAGAGCGCATGTGTTTGTCTGAGTGTGTGTGGTGTGCATGCCCGTGTCTATGTGTGAATGAGAGCGTTTGTGTGTGTGTATGTGTGTGGTGTGTGTGTGTGTGCGTATGTATGTGAGCGGTAAGAGCATTTTGAACACTTAATAAAATTATTTGTGGTATCCCCCCGTCAGTTCAAAGTGGCCCAGCTAGCTCTGGCTGTGGGGAAGTCTCTTGTACAATGGAAAAAGCTTTTTTCCTGTTGGAGGGCTCGGGGAGAAACCGCAAGCCTGCCTACCGCAGAGCCAACCATCAAAGGGCTTTGAAGCACACACCTCAACCCCCCCCTCTACAAACCACTTCCCACTCCCTCTGATCCAGGAACAGCTCACCTGGCACTTCTGACCACCACGTCCAACCGTACCATGGTTACGCGCCCCCCCACCCCCCATGGGAAATCGAAAACTCCTCGTAGCGTCCATGAAAAGCCATGTATGAAAGACATCTAAGGTGGTTCCCCAATCCTCACTTAAAGCCTGTCATCCGGACCCAGTATGTTGGAATAGGCCTGTAGGCCTTACACATGGAGTTGTCACTGATGTCTCCATATTGTGAGATCTTCATTTAGAAGATCCGGACGGGAAGTCTCCTGTCTTTTCTCTGACGTCTCACACAGCAGTGGGTGTCATCAGTCCCATCTTGAGAACACATGTAGGGGGAAATGTATTTCTTTTTTTAAAAGCGGATCACAGCTTGACACAGGCTATAAATGCTTTTGGCGAAGGCCAAACCACCAGCACATTATGAAATGAACAAGCCTCTATCTCCTCATTAGCCAAGGTATATTTCTCCCTGATTCCCGTATAAAACATGTTTCATATGAAAGGTATGTGTTCTATGAAACTCAGGGATGAGCTCAAGCCCTTATTCTTTCCCAGACTGCACAGTTAAAATCTCCATGTCCTCAAACCAAGATGGGGTGAGGGGATTTGTTGGCCTATTATAGGATGGCAACAATTTATTGTTTGGAAAGGCAGTATTACATTGTATCTCTCTCTTTCTCGGTCTCTCTTGGTTTCTCTCTCTCTCTGGTTACAGACACACACACTATCTCTTCTCCAAACTCAGTAAGCTCAAAGGAGGAAGCCATTCTAAACCTAGTGTGTGTGAGTCTGTTAGTAGCAGGGTGAAAGGTCAGGTTTGTGTCCTCTAAGTCTAACACCCCCCCTTTATGGTATGGGTTATGATTGGGTGGCTGTAAACTGATCCTAGATCAGTGATAAGGTACTTGTACCCAGAGCAGTGAGTCATGTATGATGTCAGGGACTCGAGACCTAAAACTTCCTCTCGGGATCTCTCCATGGTACTGAACCACGACATCACAGAGTCAGTTAGGCCACTCTATAGGCTACCGCACATTACATCAGAGTAAATTAGGTAGATCAGCAAATAGGGTCAACCTCATCCCCACGTCAGGTTGATTTAAGGTCAGTGATGCATTGTTCCCCCTAATGGTGAAGGCTAGGATTGGAAAGGGAATGCGGATCCTAGATCTTTGCATATGGGCATCTTAAGGCTTCTCTCGTTTGGCTGGGTGTTTGTGTATGTTGTTTCTATTTACCTGATGTTTGCTAGTGTATTTGTTGGAGTTCGTTGTCCCTAAGCAAGTGTTAGTACAGTACTTTGCCTGTCTGTCTGTCTTGATGTGAACAAATTAACCTTTTTCTGACACTGTTTCACCCATGAGTCGACCTTGCGCCATGTTTGCAGTCTCACATCCCTCCCTTTCCACGCCACAGACTCTTACTCACAGACCAAAAACACCAAATTCACAGAATGAACAGAAAATACCCCTAATATCAGCATTTTTTGCCTCCCTTTGTAGTGGAGTGTAACGCAGAGAACCCCTGAGCTTAGTACAGCTTCCTGTCTGGATCTATGAGAAGTAGCCTGACCTGCCTCCTCTCCTCTACTCTTAGTAGTTCTGGATCAGGTTCTGTTTTAATAACTACTGGAGAGTAGGTTGGGCCGCAGCGGCTGCATTCCTCTCCTGGGCGTTCTCGCTCTCTTAGAATGGAGAGGGAAAGAGAGAAACTGCTCCCTGCCCCTGAAAACCACCTTCTGTGGCACACTGTGTGTCTCTTTGTGTCAGAGATAGTCCCCCAGTGCTGGACTCTATGGGGGAGGTTCCCTCCCTTTACAGTTTTGTCATTTAGCAGATGCTCTTATCCAGAGCGACTTACAGTAGTTAGTTCATACATTTTCAAACTTGTTCGTTTTCTCTCTCTCTTTCTCTTCTGCTTCAGAGCAGGCGTGAGACTTTTCAAAATTTGTCAGTGACCCCCCTGCTAATGACACCCTCAGCTATGAGAGTTGACCCCTTCTTGCCGCTGTTCCTCTCCTGCTCTCTTGTTCACTTGTTCCATCATCGGATTTGGTTTGTGCCACTAATACCCTATTGCCTGTGGACTGTCAATCACGTGTATTTACCCTGTGCGTGTGTGTGTGGTGTGTGTGTGTGTATGTGTAGGGGATTTGCTCAGTCAATCAACCCCACCCATTTAAATGCATACGCTGCATCTCCCATAGTTATGACTGGACTCTGATAGACAGTGTACAGTAGTGCCCTCTTGTTCACATTTAAAAAGTCCTCCACGGTTGCCACAGCTGCTAACAGGCCAATCAGAGATTACTGTACACTGGGCCCAGTGACAGACAGACATTGGGGCACCCGGCCTAGCCTCCTCCCAGGGTCATCTGAGTGGAGGAGCCCCAAGGAGATCCATTCAGCCTCGTGGTGAGAGGGCCACCCCCCCCAGCACACTGCCCCAGCATGGGAGTCCCTGACTGGGCTACGAGGTGGATCAGCTGTCCCTCTCCCCCTGCACCCCTCTAGTTCTCCCTCCCCACGGTCCCCCACGCCCAAGCCAAATAAAGCCTCTCAGCACCTCCTGTTTTCCTAATCCGTGAACTCTGACAGAGGAGCTGCGCTTGAAAGAGACACAACTCAACATGGGATGATCTCCTGGTGACGGGAAAGCTGAAAAAACGCTCCCCGGAATTTCGCAGCCAGGACCACCCTATTCCTCTCTCTCCTATCACCCCCCCCTTATTGTTGATTGAACCTCTTAGGCAAAACCTATTCGATCAGTTCCAATCACATAAACACCCTGATATTCCTTGTGACATTGCAGGACCTTGCAGAACCAGAATCAGCAAGCGGCTGATAACTTGTCATGTATTCCATGCACATAAAGCCATATATCAACCTGGGGAAATAAATTGGTTAACCTCTCGGGACTCGGAAGCAGTAAAGCATCTTGTCGCGTGCAGTGTTAGATTGCAAGCACTGGCCATTTCAGTCCTTACTGAATGACTAGGCACTTTAGCCAAGTGGGTGGAAATACTGTCGTTTTTTTTTAAGCAGGTTTGTGTGTTTAGGCGATTAGATTTCAATTGAACCTGTAAGCCTAGCACATGACATGCGGAGCGCTCGTTGGTAGTTAGCCGTAGTTAGAGTCAAATAGCAAAGCGTTTCTGTGTGGTATTCCCTACTCCTCACAAACATTCACACTGCTGTTGCTACTTCAACCACATTTAATTAGATACAGCGTCTGCCCCTGTCGAGAAGAACTTGTGGCTTGTGGAAAAGTGCTGTCAATGCTGAGAGCAGCAGATCATTTCTTGCTGAAGCTCAAACTTACCCGAGTGTTTCGGAGAAGTCAGCCTATGTCTCTCCGCTGGTGTCTCGGCTGAGAAGTTTGTGGAATTGGCACACACACTAGTCAAAATTCTACAGAGAACAAGCAAGTTGAACAATGTCGGTCAGTGACGTTTACATACCAAGGACACAGTCTTGTCAGACTAGAGCTAGACTAGCGGTTAGCTTGAGTTGTTAGCTGTAGTGTATGCTTTTACTGTTAGCTTATGTTTTGAAAAGCATACACAGAGTTGCTAGTTTACATTTTTTTAATTGAACCTTTATTGAACTAGGCAAGTCAGTTAAGAACAAATTCTTATTTACAATGACGGCCTACCCCGGCCAAACCCTAACCCGGACAAAACTGGGCCAATTGTGCGCTGCCCTATGGGACTCCCAATCACTGCCGGTTGTGATAGAGCCTAGCTAGCTAGTGAGTGTTCTTTTCAGGGGGAACTGTTGAGGTGGAATTAGAGCGGCAATGGCACTGTTCCTCCTCTGTTTAACCTATGCGTCTCATCTGCCAGACGTGCTTGACAGCACCAGACCGCTGGAAGAATCTCCCGGCAGGCCGAGCAGAGCTGTGTGTGGACCACACCATATTTAGTCATCCACAGGCCGCCACAGACCAACGATGTCGTCCTCCACCTTAATCTGTCTCCCCCTGTCTCTCCCTCCTTTTTTTAATCTCCCTCCCTCTACTCCCTCTTTCCATCTCTGTCACTTCCCCCTCTCCTTAGCTTTCTTTCTCTCCATCTCTGTCCTCACTCGCTCTCCCTTTTAGATGTCTCTGCCTTATCACTGTCACTAGTTCTCTTTCCATCTCTCTCTCTTCCCCCTCCCTCCCTCCCTTCCTCCTTCTCTCTGCCTCTTTCAGTTATTTGTTTTGCTCTATCACTCTCAGACACTTTTCACCCCACTTTGTACCTCTCTGTCTTTCCAACCATGCTCCCTCTCTCTCACTGTCCGTCTCTGTAATAGTCACTGCAGCCCCCCTCCCTCTCTCTCTCTCTCTCTGTCCCTCCATATCTCACCTCTCCCTCTCTCCGACGGGCGCGGTGCTGACGGAAGCTGGACCGCGATGCTAATGAGTTGCTAATTCCATCAGCGGTCTCCTCCTGTGGGCCTGACCTGGCTGCCTGGTCTGGCTGCCAGGCTTTGATGATGGAGTCCCTCCAATGATGTACTCCCGCCTGCTCACCCACTTTAGCCTTTCCCCTCAGACATGTCCCATTGATCATAGTCTTCCGCCCGGCACTCCTTGTCAAATCATTTATGAACCAGCCTCGTTCCATTCCTACTCTCCATTTTTCATTACATGGAATTTTATTTGATGTGAGGTGGACAGGTTTTTTTAGGTGCTCGGATGGCTGTGAGAGCATTCCATTCCGTACTTCAATTTGGCCTTAAGTACTGGTTAATGTTTGGGAAGCAAAATAGTTGGTTTGTGTATTTGTGTGTCGCCTTTCTAGGACCAAAGACTGTTCGCGAGAAAGTCAAATCATAGTTTACTTTGTTCCCATAGAACATTGCTAGGGATATATATGTAACCACTCTCCCAGAAATGCACAAGAATGCATGTTTTGCGGCCAAGTTAAAATAAATAGATAAAGAAGTTGGAACAGAAATTTCAATGGTTTTCTATCTCGCTATCTCTATCTCTTTACATTTTGATGATCCTCTTTCTGTTCTTACCACACACACACACACACACACACACACACACACACACACACACACACACACACACACACACACACACACACACACACACACACACGCACACACACACACACACCTCCAGCCAGAGGAGAGGCCAAATGGTAGAAGCTTAAGCAGTTGAGTAGAAAAGAGCACCCCTATTTACCGGACGACTGGGCTCTTTCTCCAGTGTTCTGAGAGTTGCTAGCTTTGGAACCCCTAAAAAAGAAAAGAACAGAACTTTTGTTTTTCGACTCATTTTAACTCGCTCCGTCTGCCTTCCTCCTCGACTGAAGTGCAAGGCAGATGCAGGCTTTTGTTTAGCCAAGGAGGGGAGGGATGCCCAATAAGAGGAGTGAGAGGAGGAGAAGGGGGGGCGGGAGAAAGGAGGGGCAACAGTTTCATTGTATCTTAATAAATTCCTTGCAAAGACGATCGGGGCGCCTTCTCAACCTCTCGGCTGTCTGTCTCAAATGGGGTCCTTCCAGGCTTGACACCCCGGCAAATAAGGGTGGGATTAGGGAGGAAAAGCCCCGGGCTGTATACATCTCTTTTCTCCCTCCCTTTCTCGCTCTACCCTACATCTTTCTCTCATTCCCTCTCTCTCTCGCGCTCCTTCTCTCCCTCTTTCCCTCTTTGGAAACGAGAGGCCCCTGTCTGGTGTGGTGCCCATTTGAATGATCTCATCCAGGTACACTGACAGTCTGAGATTTATAGAGACCTTTCAGCCCAAACCAATGGCTTTGTTACAGCCAGCTCTGCCAATGGAGCCTTCCAGGAATCTGCCTCTGTAAAGAACATATTGTTGCCATTGTAGCCCACATATAGCTACAGTACCTGGGTACATGTCCAATGTTTTATGTTCAAATGGCATATAGCGTTGCACTTGCCTAGTGGGGAAATAAATACTATATTGTGTTCAATGCTGTGTACAGCTAGTTATTTGTCTTTAGTTCCTCTTTAGGTCAGTGTTCTTTTACCGTTGAATTGGGGAGTTGGCTAAGGTCAAGTGTGGCTGACGGCTCTGCCCGTATATTTTGAACGGGGGATTATGGGGTGACTTCTGCCGCGCGCGCTGCCGAAGCACGACCAGAGTGCCTCGCCACGACCTGAATGGAGGTGCTGAAAGAGTGGCGCCATTGAAATTCAGGACTCGGTCGCTCCGGCCCCGGCCCCAAACATCTAAGATCTCTCTTTATATGGTCACTCACTTTCTCTCTCTCACTCACTCGTTCCCCCCCCCCCCCCCCCATCTCTCCCACTACCTATTTTACAGGCTTTTAGTTAATGAAAACACTCCATTACTCATTATAAGGCCCTGAGGTGTTTTGACATGTCACAAACATGATATTTAGCTCATATGAGCAAGCTTACGGATATAGTAGGGTTGAATTGACGACAGTAAGATGACTGGAAGTGTTTTGGACGATTGGACGTGTCCACAATAGCATGAGAATATCTACATGACTGAACTGTGAATATTTTCATCAATAAGCAGAGGTCAAAAAAGTTGTTTGTTGCTTTGAATCCTTTTATGGCAAGCTCTGGCACTTATCTCTCCCTCTCTCTTTTCTTTCTCTTGTTTCACAGGACAGGCTGCGGTGGTCACGGTCACCCTAAAGGAAGGGTCTCCTTCCACTCCCCCTCTCACACCTACACATACACTCCCTCGGACACACACGCACACACACGCAGGATGAGGGAAGCCTGGAGGTGCCTGCTGGGGCTTTGCCTCCTGGCATGCTCCGCCTCTCCCGCCTCTCCTAACGGTGCTGCCAATCCCTTCGCTGGGCAGCAGACACCCCCAGACCCATGCTATGACGACGCGGGCGCTGCCCGCCGCTGTATCCCCGAGTTCATCAACGCCGCCTTTGGCAAGGAGGTGGCCGTGTCCAGTGTGTGCGGCCGGCCGACGCCGTCTCGCTCTTGTAGTGTGGTGGAGCGCGGTGATGAGCGGCCCTCAGTGCGCACCTGCCAGATCTGCGACGCGGCGGACCCGCGGCGTGCCCATCCGCCCTCCTACCTCACTGACCTCAACTCGGCCCACAACCTCACCTGCTGGCAATCGGAGAACCTGCACACCTCGCCGCACAACGTCACCCTCACCCTGTCGCTGGGCAAGAAGTTTGAGATCACTTACGTCAGCCTGCAGTTCTGCTCGCCCCACCCTGAGTCACTGGCCATCTACAAGAGCATGGACTATGGCAAGAGCTGGACGCCTTACCAGTACTACTCGTCCCAGTGTCGGCGCATGTACAACCGGCCCAACAAGGCGGCTATCACCAAGCAGAACGAGCAGGAGGGCCTGTGCACCGATGGCCACACCGACCTCTACCCTCTATCCGGGGGGCTCATTGCCTTCAGCACTCTGGACGGGCGGCCCTCCGGGAAGGACGTTGACAACAGCCCTGTGCTCCAGGACTGGGTGACAGTCACTGACATCCGTGTAGTTTTCAGCCGGCCCCAGCTGCCACGTGAGCTAGGGGCAGGAGGAGTGGGGATAGGCGGGGGAGGCCGGATTGATGAAGACCCAATGGTACCGTCCACGTCTCTGCCGGCGTACTTCTACGCGGTGGGGGACTTCCAGGTGGGCGGGAGGTGTAAGTGCAACGGGCACGCCTCACGCTGCCTCAAAGACAAGGAGGGCAAGCTGGTGTGCGACTGCAAGCACAACACGGAGGGGCCCGAGTGCGACCGCTGCAAGCCCTTTCACTACGACCGGCCATGGCAAAGGGCCAGCGCTCGCGAGGCCAACGAGTGTCTACGTGAGTCACTGCTCTAATCAGCATTTTATATCAGTTTTGATTCTGTTCTTTTTAATTTTCCTAATTTCAACCATTTTTTACTCTCTTTGCATTTGCATTGTTGAATGTGTAGATTCATTAATTCAATCACACCTCATAACTAGAAATTGATTATTTAATATGGCAATGTTAGACAATTCATACACACACACACACACACACACACACACACACACACACACACACACACACACAGATTCTTGAAATGTTTGTGTCAGCATGGATTGGAATTCTTCAGTCCTCATGCAGTTTTTGAACAGAGGAAGGTGCTTGATGATCTGTGTAGTGGATTTACCATGTATTTGTGTCCTGCAACTTTCTTTTTTTGAGCAGTACAAATCACTCATTATAGAAATATGAGAATACTCATCAATTCAATGGCCACCATATTGAAAGGGCCATGACATTTTTGAGCAGGGTCTACTCCGTTACTTATCTTTCTATATCCAGGCACCCCCCCTATCTCTCCAACTCTCTCTCGCTCTCTCTCTCTCACCCTCTCTCCCTCTCTCCCCGCCCTACCCTTGAGTGAAGGAGGTATTCTCTTCCAGTGACAAGCTACTGAATGCGTCTCAGAATTCCTAATGAGGGAATGTGCGGGATGGGGATTGAGCCCTGTTGCACACCCACCCATCAGTGGGCTTGTGAGGCGAGACGGGCCCAACACAAACACACGTCTGTCTGGGATTCTGTGTGTCTCTCTCTCTCTCGCCTCCTTCTCCACATTATCCTCCCAAACGCCTGTGAATAATGAGTAAATTGTTGAAATACAGGTGGCAGTTCCTTTATGCGACAAGTAGCATACCATTTCCCCCCGTTAACTTATATTTGAAAACAGCACATGGTGGTGTTTCTGGGTAGATTCAGTTTAAAACCGAATTAGTCATTTTCGGTATTATTAATTATAATCCCCCATTTTCTCTCTAATTTCAACAGCTCTTTCCCTGAAGCTATATTAAAGAGTTTGATTAATGCTCAATCTGTGTTCTATCTGAGGTTGCTGTAATGGTCTCAGCATTGCAGGTAAAGTTAAAATAAGATTTTTACAATAGTAAGGCTAGATGTGTGTGCTGCCTGAATACACAGGATGACCTGCTGTTGACACAGTTGAAGATGAAGGTGGAATGTTCCGGTGGCCAATGGCAAATGCAACCCATCCCCAACCCTACATTGCCCAACAGATTTACAGTACACTGAAATGCAGCAGAAGTATTTGTGATTTCTGTTTTATTAGCTCTATATACAGGACTCCTGAACACTCAACCCAACTTGATGTTTTCTGGGCTCCCCTCTGAAGTAAACACGCCCCCTCACGAACAAGTCTAAACAGCAAATGACAACAGTTCGAGTTGTTGGCACACCACGGCAGCTAAGTCATCCAAGAATGTAATTTGGCAGTGATTGCCATTACTTCAAGACATGTATTCAAAAAAGAACCATCCAGACACTCTCTGAAAGCTTGGCAAGTGAAATTGCAGTAATTTTAGCAGATTACCTTTTTATGGGATTACTGCGTTTTATGATAAAGTGAACACAGATTTTTTTAATATGTCAAATTCGGTTACTGCTTGTCAGTAATGATACTTAAAAAATGGGCGGAGGTGGAACCCAATTCAGGTCAATTCTGCTTGTCATAAAAATGTGTAGCCATTGGAAAATAACACCGTATTAGAAGCCACTGTCCCACGTGTTACCTTCCCCGTAACTAAATACAATTACAGGCGAGTAAAAAAAAAAACAGGAGTAAAACATTGAAAAACAGTGTATATTTTTCTAACATGTTGTAATTGCCAGCTCTGCTGGCCTGAAATCATATTTAGCGTTGAGCAGTGCCAGATCTGCTTAAAAGAGAGTGACAGGGCCAGAGGAACATAGCTGGGGCCATTGCAGTGCTGGTCCAAGGAGCGGGTCTGTTTCTATTTCCCCCCTCACTGACAACCCCCCCCCCCAGACCCTCAACCCTGTGCCCTTATAGTCACACCCGCCTCATACCCCAGCACCCTCCATTCCTACCCTTGATTATGTTCTCTAACTTCCCCCAAATCTCCACCCCTCACGCTCTCACTGTCTCGCTTTCTCTGCGCCCCGTTGTCCAGCTCCTTCTCCTACACTCTTACTCCCTTGACTTACTCTCAACCTTTACCACCGCCCCCACACCCGACTCTATCCCGTAACTCCCTCGCTCTTCCCCTCTCCCCACCCCTCTCCTGTTTGGGAAACGTTCCACCTGCTTCCCGTAGATCCCTCCTCAGTGGGATTGATATGTCACCTCCGTCCATTACTCTTGGACTAAATGCCATGTGCGCCGCGGCCAACACTGATGACCTCATCCCAGCGCTGATACAGGGCAGTAAAAACCTAATGCATGTTGCACGCTATACCTGATCACAGATCAGAGGGGACGCCAAACCCACATGTCCCTAATTACAATGTTTCAAAAGGCCCTTTAGGGCTCGTTCTAGAATGACCCCGCCACAGTGCTGGTTCCAAAATGTCCTCAAAAGTGTGCTGGACTACGTTTTAAAAAAGATGTCCCCACGGCACACTGAAGCTCATTCTTAAGAGTGTCCCCTCCCTTTGTTGGTCCTCGGTTGGCTTTTTCCTTTCTGGCGCTGCAGAAAGCAGCGGGCCGCACAAACGAGCCCTGTAGGACACCACCGCGTCAGCAGCAGCAGCCGTCTGTGGCGCCGGGCCGAGGTGTATGTATTCAGTCTGGGAGAGGGTGTGAGATTGGCACACTTTGGAGAAGCCGGGGTCCCCAGGTGTCACCGGAGCCCTTCTCTGGGTCGCAGGGCTATGGGGCTCCGGGAGTGTTTTTTGGGGGCGGGCTGAGGTCATGATCCCCTGTGGGGTGATGACAAGGTTAAGCTGACGGGGAGATTCCCCTGTGTGGGTGGGGGGGGGGGGGGGGGGGGGGTGTGGTGTGTATATGTTTTATTTTATCCTAACAAAAATATGCACTGAGTATACCAAACATTAGGAACACCTTCCTAATATTGAGTTGCAGCCAACAAGTGACATCGATAAGGGATCATAGCTTTCACCTGGTCAGTCTTTCATGGAAAGAGACTGTTCTTAATGTTTTGTGTATATTATATTGTATATTATATTCAACAACAAAAAAATGTTTTCCATTCATACCATTTGAAACCAGCACAGCTGTGTTGCTGAAGAGAAAACAGGACTTAGTCCACATGTTTATGTAACACGTGCATCGTGCCCCCATTAAGTGTTTTTACCTTCTTGCCTTAATCATTATCATTCATTGAGATTATTAAAAGATACTTTGAATCCCCTTCCCAGTTCTGAACTGAGTCGAGAGCTTGTATGGTGGTGTGAGCCAAGCCGAGCTGTCTCTCTAGTCCTGTTTGATTGTTCACGGGTCTCGCTAATGTTTGACATGCGCTTCGCCGAGATTACTGTCTGGGTTTTTGGCAGGCCCAGGAACCGTCTGCAGACACAAACCAGCACACACACGCTCCCCGCCCGCCCCGCCGCCCCTCCATGAATCCTGCCCACAGACACGAGTTTACAAACCCAGAGCCATAGCAGTTTGCAATCGAAGCCAAAATAGGAGAGTTTGAGATGGCCTGTTTTTCTAAAGGAGATGTCATGGAAAAATTGTCTGCTTGGTCTCATTCAGAGCCAAAAGATAAAATGCGGTCGGGAACAGGTGAATAACAAGTGTCAGATTACTTACTGCGATAGGATGGTGCATTGGTGTGACGGTGGTGATGGTGTTATGGTTATGGCATGCTGGTAGTACAGAGTTACAGAGCTATATCATTACCGAGATGATATGGTGATATGAGAGCCTGACTGGCACATTATAGTGTGACGCAACGGCTTGTAATAAAGTTGACTGTTTAATTTGACTTTGATCACAATGTTTTTGTCGGACAGAACAGTTAACAAGTACGGTGGTGGCTTTTGACTGTCAGACTACATAACTATATATTTTATTACTTTGTGGCCATACAGTCCTGGCTCTCTCTGCCAGTGTCACCCCTGCTCGGCCCTACCTTGCCCAGATCTGCTCTTTGGCCAGCCAGCCTGTTCTCTCATGCTATTCCTTCTCATTAGTGTAGACTAGAGTCTACAGACCATGCCGGCTTCTGCTAGGCTCAGCCCTCTGTAATCCAGAAGTCCACACTGGAAATCACAGTACAGGCCAGACCCCACCAGCTCTAATGGACTCGACAGGCCATGACTGGATACTTAGAGCATAAAGCACATGACTTCAACAATGTGCCTAGCACTTGTCTGAAAGCAGTTGAGATAATGAGAGTGCATCACATATGTGAACAGTACGTACAGTATGCATCACAGGAGGTTGGTGGCACCTTAATTGGGGAGGACGGGCTTGTGGTAATGACTGGAGCGAAATCAATGGAATGGTATCCAATACATTTTTAAAAACATTTTTTAAATGTAGCCTTTACTTAACTGGACAAATCAGTTAAGAAAAAATCTTATTTACAATGACGGCCTACCCTGGCCAAACCCAGACAACGCTGGGCCAATTGTGCGCCGCCCTATGTGACTCCCAATCACGGCCTGATGTGATGCAGTACGGATCAAACACGTGGTTTCTAGGTGTTTGATGCCATTCCATTTGCTCCGTTCCGGGCCCTTATTTTGAGCCATTCTCCCCTACGCAGCCTCCACTGATACATCCATTGTTCTGGACAGACTAAATCCATGTAGTCTGTCCAGAACAATTCCTCTTTGAATTATTGAACGTCTTATATCATACATATACAATGATCTATTCTAGGTCAATATTAGATCATGTCTGCCATGCTAATGAGGCAAGCTTGATTTGGAAATAGGAATTCTATAGAGAGAGAAGGGAGAGATGGAGGAGAGACTTTTTTGAAGTTCCATTGCCAGACTCCTTCTGCCTTTGAGGGGGCTCAGTATTTTTAGTAGACCTCTGTTTTTTTGGAAACTATTAGCAAGAATTAGGGGGGCGTTGACAGATGGGTTGCTGGAGAAAACAGGGCGGTCCAGGAGGGTGTGTGTGTGAGTGTCTGGTTGGGCTCTACCTCTGGCAGACCCAGACCCAGCGCACACACATCACATCGTCTGGGATAGAGCTGTAAGACCTAAGCACACAGATCTGTGTGGAACTCTGGAAACACTGAAGGACACAAGAGCCCCAAATGCCAAAAACATCCAACTATCTTTTCCTTTTTTCTCTCTCCCTCTCTCTATCTCTGTTTCTCATTCTCCCTCTCTCATCCATCTCACTTCCTCTATCTCTGTTTCTCATTCTCATTCTCTCTCTCTCTCTCTCTCTCTCTCTCTCTCTCTCTCTCTCTCTCTCTCTCTCTGTCTGACATGGGGCAGATGGTTACGCGATGCTGATTATAATTTCAAAGCATTTCACAGCCATGCGCCCCCCCCTCCCCATCCTTCCACAGCTTCTAGCAAGGGCAGTGAGAGGTCACCTCTCCTCTCCTTCTCTACAACAAATTCATCACACCACATTTAGGCACCAGATCATAAAATGACTTCATTCTCACACACGCACACATCGGTTCGGGTTGCAAGGTCATATAGGATTTGAATATCATAACGCATTAAATTGAATAACTTATGTGTGTGTGTCAGAAGCACAGACACTGTTGGCTTTCCTTGTGTGCCTCGACCTGTGTTGTTACATGTATGTTGCCATGTTCCTGCTTTCACTAATTGACTGCAAACCCCTCCTCTGCTGTCGCCCAGGGCTCGCCGGGACCCGACACTTCAATTACTTACAGCGTGAGGGGAAAAAACAAAACGAAACCTCCTGTGCTTTCAAATACATTACACGGGCGAGGAATGTTGTTCTAAAATCAACAGCCCTATGAAATGGTGCCTTTAGGGTGGTTAGCGTGAGCCACAATCGTGCATCATGATTGGGGCATCATGTAAGGGCTTGGTTTTCCTTATCATTAGTGATAGATTTTTTGGAGACGTATGTCAATATCGCAATGTCTTGGTTTGTTAGTAGTTTTCGTCTTGCTTTTACAGCTTTGGCTAAGCCAATAGGATTGGTTTCCATTGTTGATTGGCTGTGTCTGATTCATTTCAGTTTGCTTAGTGTTTCTTTTTCTATTTAGCCACCCATTTGGGTTTTCTGGCAGCACGAAAAGACACTAAAACACAAAAAAACATTGTTTTAAGACCAAAATATCCACAACATTAGCAGAGGAATGTTGAAATCCTGGGAACCTTCTGTAAATGCCTGCGTCGTGATGCAGGGTTTCCCCTATATTAATTTAGCAGCGGTGGGCCGCCACTCCCCAAAATACATTTTTCAGGATGGCAAAACGTTTTCAGTGGGAACTTAAACAACTAAAACCAGGTATGTAGAAAAGATAATGGAGTTATATAGTTTTAAATACTAACAACCACCAGAATAAACACTAGACTGTCAGGGAGAATTAGAAATTTAAAAAATGTCATGGCGTGGGCCCCCATTGATTTTGTTATAATGTTTGAGCCACTCAGATAGGATAAGAACATGGCATAAGCCATGGCAAAATGTGTAGAATTGCAGGAAATTAGCTTTAAAACTGCAAAAAAAATGATCTATGGCCAAGAGGAGGGCCTCTTACATTTACGGCAGGAGACTGGGCGTGGTAGTGGGCGTGGCCAATGACGCCGTCTCCTGCCCCTCCACGTTAACTTTGCCACCGCTGCTGAGAAAAATCATAGGGGAAACACTGGTATGGTGTGTGTATATTTGTGCATTTGTATGTTTGTAAGAGTGTGTGTGTGTGTGTGTGTGTGTGTGTGTGTGTGTGTGTGTGTGTGTGTGTGTGTGAGCCACGCATAATCTGGGTGTGTGATCTGAGATGTGGCGTTTCATCACTGTGCCAAGGCAAACTGCTGGGCTGGGGCTCCAGTTAGGTAGCGTGCCCACCCGCCCTCACTCCCATGCCCCCATCTCACTCCATCCCACATATGTTAGCAATCACAACCAGAGGTGCCCACCATTGGGGTGTTCTGAGCCATAATTGAATCTTGTCAAAGTCTGACCTCCCCCAGCGTAGAATTGACTCTCTGGGATTTATGTTCTTTAAGCACGGGGTACTATTTTATGCTGAGGTTGGGTTTTAAAACTTTTTTTCATCCTAATGTCATAAAATGTACCATTATTTCTAATAACAGTTTCAGTTTGGGCCATTTTTTTCTGTTTGAGGTCTCTGTGGAGTCTTCCTTTTAAAGTGTTCCTGTAAAAATATGTGGGTTTGGGCTCCTAGCCATTGTTCATCGTGGCAGGAGAATCTGTGGGTATGTGGAGAGCAGAGCATATCTGTCTATCCGTCTGAAAAACGTAGATCTATCTGCCTTTGCTGTCGAGCCCGTTTCATCCGTGTTTTGGATGGCTGTGTCTCCATAGCCTATCCCAGCTATTCCCAACCTTTTTCGGTTACTGTATCACCAACTGAATTTTGAGGGCTATACCTGAGTCGGGCAGCTAACTGGTGGTCAACATTTTCTAGAAAGACGAGCTTGAAATGGGCATAAAATCATCTAATCAACTTGACAACAACAAAAAACCATTATGTTTAGCTGCGTGTTTCTCAAAGTTAGCTGGCTATGGCTAACTTATTCAAATCAAATCAAATTTGATTTATCACATACACATGGTTAGCAGATGTTAATGCGAGTGTAGCGAAATGCTTGTGCTTCTAGTTCCGACAATGCAGTAATAACCAACAAGTAATCTAACTAACAATTCCAAAACTACTGTCTTATACACACAAGTGTAAGGGGATAAAGAATATGTACATAAAGATATATGAATGAGTGATGGTACAGAGCGGCATTGGCAAGATACAGTAGATGGTATCGAGTACAGTATATACATATGAGATGAGTATGTAAACAAAGTGGCATAGTTAAAGTGGCTAGTGATACATGTATTACATAAAGATGCAGTAGATGATAGAGTACAGTATACACGTATACATATGAGATGAATAATGTAGGGTATGTAAACATTATATTAGTTAGCATTGTTTAAAGTGGCTAGTGATATATTTTACATAATTTCCCATCAATTCCCATTATTAAAGTGGCTGGAGTTGAGTCAGTGTGTTGGCAGCAGCCACTCAATGTTAGTGGTGGCTGTTTAACAGTCTGATGGCCTTGAGATAGAAGCTGTTTTTCAGTCTCTCGGTCCCAGCTTTGATGCACCTGTACTGACCTCGCCTTCTGGATGATAGCGGGATGAACAGGCAGTGGCTCGGGTGGTTGTTGTCCTTGATGATCTTTATGACCTTCCTGTAACATCGGGTGGTGTAGGTGTCCTGGAGGGCAGGTAGTTTGCCCCCGGTGATGCGTTGTGCAGACCTCACTACCCTCTGGAGAGCCTTATGGTTGTGGGTGGAGCAGTTGCCGTACCAGGCGGTGATACAGCCTGCCAGGATGCTCTCGATTGTGCATCTGTAGAAGAGTGCTTTTGGTGACAAGCCGAATTTCTTCAGCCTCCTGAGGTTGAAGAGGCGCTGTTGCGCCTTCTTCACGATGCTGTCTGTGTGGGTGGACCAATTCAGTTTGTCTGTGATGTGTATGCCGAGGAACTTAAAACTTGCTACCCTCTCCACTACTGTTCCATCGATGTGGATAGGGGGGTGTTCCCTCTGCTGTTTCCTGAAGTCCACTATCATCTCCTTAGTTTTATTGACGTTGAGTGTGAGGTTATTTTTCTGACACCACACTCCGAGGGCCCTCACCTCCTCCCTATAGGCCGTCTCGTCATTGTTGGTAGTCAAGCCTACCACTGTTGTGTCGTCCGCAAACTTGATGATTGAGTTGGAGGCGTGCGTGGCCACGCAGTCGTGGGTGAACAGGGAGTACAGGAGAGGGCTCAGAACGCACCCTTGTGGGGCCCCAGTGTTGAGGATCAGCGGGGTGGAGATGTTGTTGCCTACCCTCACCACCTGGGGGCGGCCCGTCAGGAAGTCCAGTACCCAGTTGCACAGGGCGACTGGGTACTTGCAGTATACTCATCTGGTCTATGTGTATGGGTGTTCATACTCTCTGTCTATAGTAAACTCTAGAATACTTGATCTATATTTATAACGATGTATATAGTGTGTGTGTGTGTGTGTGTGTGTGTGTGTGTGTGTGTGTGTGTGTGTGTGTGTGTGTGTGTGTGTGTGTGTGTGTGTGTGTGTGTGTGTGTGTGTGTGTGTGTGTGTGTGTCTGTCATGTCTGACTGGACAGTTACAGATATTTGCGGAGTGGTTTTTTAAAATGTGGAGCATTGGAGGTTTCAGGCTGAAGACTCATCTCTTTCCTTCTCTTTTCCCCTCCTTATGGAACAGCTCCACTGGGACACTCCAACCCAGTTCTACTCTCTCTCTCTCTCTCTCTCTCTCTCTCTCTCTCTCTCTCTGACTGCTGATCAAACCTCTACCAGACTCCTCTTTTCTCTACTACAGGGCTTTCTATGTCTCTTTCTATGTCTCTATGAAAAGGGAACGGGCAGAGACTGGTTTATTGAAGGCTCCGAATGTTACAAAGGGAGTGGGGGGTACGTCTATCTTTAGCGGCTGAGATGAGAGGAGGGATTGATGACTGGCTGTGAAAAGATCCAACCAGAGTCAAGTTCAGTAGGCACAATACAGGAGAGAGGTTTTAAAACGGAAGAGATTCAACCTGAACCCATTTGAGAATTGTATTTTTTTTGTTTTCCAGTAGTGATGGGGGGGGGGGGGGAATTGATAGTTATTTAAGTCGCAATATTATTTTGGAAGATATATCGTATCGTTTTGACAATATTATTATTTTAGTTGGCAGTACATGCTCCAAAAAAATCCAGTATTTTTCCTTCATAGCTTTTTCTCCATCTTCTTTTTAAAAAGAGAGCCAATTTCTTTCCGGCACTTTTATTTCCATGACTGATCAAAACGGGTTTTCTCACGGCTCTCTCTTGTTCTGCTGCAATGAGCAATGTGTTTGGAACCTCGAACCGCAATAAAATCCCAGTAATGAATGGCAAAACATATAGAATTGTGAGAATCGCGATACATATCGTATTGCCACCAAAGTCTCCTCATAATATCGTACCCTCTGCCATTGGGGGTTAGTATGTGTCTCTCTGTTTTGGGGGGGAGATGGGGAGGCTGCAGAGACAGCTCTCGTATATTTTAAATCCCTTCTCTACTTCTAGTATATATATCCTTGACAGGTTAAATACTGTATATATTATTTTTGTTATTTCACAAAAATGTTTTGGATTAACCTCTTTTTAAGAGCTGTATGTTAATGCTGAATATCTGACAAGTACATATCTGATGCTCTATCTGTCTATCATTTCCCTCTGTCTCTGTTTTTCAGCCCCATACCGCCTTTCTTCCTTGTGCCATCTGGCCAGGCGATCTGCTTGTTGGAGGTCATGGTGGTCTGGCCACCACAATGACACATGTGGCTCTCTGTGTTTGTCTCCCTCTCTCTCTCTCTCTCTCTCTCTCTCTCTCTATCTTTCTCTCTCTCTCTCTCTCTCTTTCTCTCTCTCTCTCTTCTACTTTCTCTCTCTCTCTCTCTCTCTCTCTCTCTCCCTCTCTCTCTCTCTCTATCTTTCTCTCTCTCTCTCTTCTACTTTCTCTCTCTCTCTCTGTCTCTTTCTTCTACTTTCTATCTCTCCTCTCTCACTCTCTGTCAATTTCAATGTACCATTCTTCTCTTTCTCTCTCCCCATCTCATTATCTCTCTTTCCCATCTATCTATCTATCTATCTATCTATCTATCTATCTATCTATCTATCTATCTATCTATCTATCTATCTCTCTCTCTCTCTCTCTCTCTCTCTCTCTAATTCTAAGGGGCTTTATTGGCATGGGAAACGTGTTAACATTGCCAAAGCAAGTGAGGTAAATAATATATAAAGTGAAATAAAAATTAACAGTAAACATTACACATACATAAGTTTCAAAACAATAAAGACAATCCAAATGTCATATTATATATATACAGTGTTTTAACAATGTACAAATGGTTAAAGGACACAAGATAAAATAAATATGGGTTGTATTTATAATGGTGTTTGTTCTTCACTGGTTGCCCTTTTCTCGTGGCAACAGGTCACAAATCTTGCTGCTGTGATGGCACACTGTGGAATTTCACCCAGTAGATATGGGAGTTTATCAAAATTGGATTTGTTTTCAAATTCTTTGTGGATCTGTGTAATCTGAGGGAAATATGTGTCTCTAATATGGTCATACATTGGGCAGGAGGTTATGAAGTGCATCTCAGTTTCCACCTCATTTTGTAGGCAGTGTGCACATAGCCTGTCTTCTCTTGAGAGCCATGTCTGCCTACGGTGGCCTTTCTCAATAGCAAGGCTATGCTCACTGAGTCTGTACATAGTCAAAGCTTTCCTTAATTTTGGGTCAGTCACATTGGTCAGGTATTCTGCCGCTATGTACTCTCTGTTTAGGGCCAAATAGCATTCTAGTTTGCTCTGTTTTTTTGTTAATTCTTTCCAATGTGTCGAGTAATTCTCTTTTTGTTTTCTCATGATTTGGTTGGGTCTAATTGTGCTGCTGTCCTGGGGCTCTGTAGGGTGTGTTTGTGTTTGTGAACAGAGCCCCAGGACCAGCTTGCTTAGGGGACTCTTCTCCAGGTTCATCTCTCTGTAGGTGATGGCTTTGTTATGGAAGGTTTGGGAATCGCTTCCTTTTAGGTGGTTATAGAATTTAACGGCTCTTTTCTGGATTTTGATAATTAGTGGGTATCGGCCTAATTCTGCTCTGCATGCATTATTTGGTGTTCTACGTTGTACACGGAGGATATTTTTGCAGAATTCTGCGTGCAGAGTCTCAATTTGATGTTTGTCCCATTTTGTGAAGTCTTGGTTGGTGAGCGGACCCCAGACCTCACAACCATAAAGGGCAATGGGCTCTATGACTGATTCAAGTATTTTTTGCCAAATCCTAATTGGTAATGTGAAATTTATGTTCCTTTTAATGGCATAGAATGCCCTTCTTGCCTTGTCTCTCAGATCGTTCACAGCTTTGTGGAAGTTACCTGTGGCGCGGATGTTTAGGCCAAGGTATGTATAGTTTTTTGTGTGCTCTAGGGCAACAGTGTCTAGATGGAATTTGTATTTGTGGTCCTGGTGACTGGACCTTTTTTGGAACACCATTATTTTGGTCTTACTGAGATTTACTGTCAGGGCCCAGGTCTGACAGAATCTGTGCATAAGATCTAGGTGCTGCTGTAGGCCCTCCTTGGTTGGTGACAGAAGCACCAGATCATCAGCAAACAGCAGACATTTGACTTCGGATTCTAGTAGGGTGAGGCCAGGTGCTGCAGACTTTTCTAGTGGCCGCGCCAATTCGTTGATACATATGTTGAAGAGGGTGGGGCTTAAGCTGCATCCCTGTCTCACCCCACGACCCTGTGTGAAGAAATGTATGTGTTTTTTGCCAATTTTAACCACACACTTGTTGTTTGTGTACATGGATTTTATAATGTCGTATGTTTTACCCCCAACACCACTTTCCATCAGTTTGTATAGCAGACCCTCTCTCTCAACACACACCACTTTTCTTTTCTTCCACTTTCTCTCTCTCTCCTCAGTGAAATATCTCAGTTATTTATAGTTATTACCCACTCCACCTCCGGTTCACCTCAACACTTAACCCCTAATGTCAGTATTACCTTTTGCCTCAACTCTTTAACCATCAGTTTACCCTTCACTTCTTCACCTAACCCACAGCCTACAGTTCATCTCTCTCAATATGATCCATCTCTCCTAAACCATTTACAGCAACTGCAGTCCACATTAAGCCTTAGAATTCAGTTTCGCCAAATACAGTGGCTTACATGCAGAGATCCTATTCCAAAATGTGTATCTTCCTCATCTCATTGTATCAGTCCTACATGGAGCTAACATGATTGTGTAATAGGTTCCCCCGCCTGGACCACTGGGTCTTTCCAGTGGAAAGAAAGAAAGAAAGCGAGAGAGAGAGGGGACAGAGATAACAATGTTTATACGTGGCGAGGTGAAGTGGACTAGAAAGACCTAAGAGTTTAGGCAGACTCCAACTGACAACAGGCCCCAATCTGGCATCCCTCCAGCCTAATCTTGTTAAACTCTTCCCCCTGTTGATGCCATCCAGAGAGAGAGAGAGATGGAGGGAGGGAGAGAGAGAGAGAGAGAGAGAGAGAGAGAGATGGGGGGAGCGAGTGAGAGAGAAAGAGAGAGAGAGATAGGTGAGGGAGAGAGAGAGAAATGGGGAGAGAGAAAAAGTGGAAGAAAGAAAAGAGGTGTGTGTTGAAATAGGGAGAGAGAGAGAGAGGGAGAGAGAGGAGGAGAATTAAGGGACTCTCAGTTCAAAAGGGCTCCCGAGAGCTGGCTGGCGTGTGGCTAACCGCAAAATGAGGGTAGAGAGGGTCAAGGGGAAGGGAGGGAGAATCTGAGAAAAGTTAGGTGTGTGTGTGCCCACAACCCCTCCTCGTGCTACTGGGCCAGAAGTGTCTCTCTTAGATAAATGATAGACATGGGGCTGTTGTTTCCCCAGGGCTTTAGACCCTAGTAGTGTCTGGTCTGCAGCCTTAGTCTACACTCACAGTATCTAGTCTTCCCTCATCTCTAGTCTCTGGTCATTGTGGTTCGCTGTGGTCATCTGATATAGTCTCATGTCCCTCTGCTTTCTGGTGTTCGGTCCCTTGTCTTCAGTGTGTGGTCATTGGTTCCTGGTTTGAGTGTGCGTGCATATGTGTGTCCCTGTGTGTGTCCGTATGTTTTGTGTTTGTTTGTGTGTGTGTGTGTGTGAGTATCTGTGTGTGTGAGTGTGTGTGCCTGTCAGAGTGTGTACTCTGGACCTGGCTCTAATGAGGAGATAATGAACCGCTCCCCTGGTGCTCTGGAGCAGGTGGTTGGACCAGGCCAAGCGGCACGGAGCCCATCCACAGGCAGGCGCGTGCCTGTGGTCATACCCCGGCCAGGGAATCATGGACCTGCCTGCAGCCTGGCACACACACGGACGTGCGCACAAGCACACCCACACACACACGGACGTGTGCACAAGCATACACACACGTAAACATACAAGCAGACTCACTGTGGATGGCAGGGGCCCACATTGCGGGCGGTGGTAGCCAGGCCCAGGGCACCCCAGGGGGGCTCCAGGTTTGGACGGGGGCCTGGGCATGGGGGGGGGCTCCGATTTTCAAGGACCAATTTTAGCCATGGGATTTGGGTTCGTACAGGCATCCAAAATCAATTGGCTGGGCGCACTGGCTTGGCTTGGACCAAAACATTAGGTTAGATCCCTAACATATGGAGCTGGAGTTGAGACATTGCACACTCAATGCATTTGAGTTTTTATTATAGGATAGCACTTTTTTCAGAGCCAATTTGCCATGGACGTTTAATAAACTTTTTCATAGGCTGAACCGGTTTGTGTGTAGACACCTTCTAGTTCGGCTTCAGCGAGCAAGCGGACCATTTGTCAATGAACGTCTGCCATTAAGAAAACAAGCCAAACTTCCTCGTCTTTCCTATTGGTTTTACCTACATGGAAGGTTGTTCTCTAAGACACACAGAACTGTAGTTGATGTACTTTATGTGTACTTTGCACATAAACAAACCAAACTAACAAGGCTACTAATGAAGTGTGGGTGGAGTAAATATTGTGATATGTAGGGTTTGATATGGTAATCAGACTGATGCCGGACTGAAATAACACGTTTGGAATGAGTGGAACCAATTAGGACCCGCTGTGAAAAAACGATGGTGGGAGCTGTTCTCCCATATCTCTCTCTCTCTCTCACTCTCTTTCCCGCCCCATATCTGTCTCTGTCTCTGTCTCTCAGTTCTCCATTCTCCAGCAGGCGTATTATCCGATTTACTGGACACCAGAGCACTACTAGCAGGCCTGGGGAGTACAAATGCACGCTACTTTGCAGTATTTCAGAACAAGCACTGTGTGCGCGTGCGTCTGCTCATGTTCCTTTTTGTTCTGTAATGGACTTGAAAGCATAATGGAGAAAGCATCTAGCACAGAGTAGGCACATGCATATTTATGTTTTACAGGTTATTCAATGGCAAGTGTGTTCCAACACAACAGGGTTGTATTCATTATGACACAACGTAGGGCCCTCCCGAAAACAAGTGTTTCTTATTGGATAACTCCAGGTTGTCTCTCCCTGTTTTAGTTTGTTTTCTTCTGTTCTTCTGGTGCCTAATGACAATGACCCAGGACTTCATCATTCCATATTACAGTAAGATTCCAATCCCAGAATGGACCTGATTAGAAGAACTAGACACCACTAACAGTGAGAAAGTGGAGATCCGCCCCAAATGTTTCCGTGTAGAGGGGCGCAATGAGACAACTCTCTCTCCCTCTCTTGCTGTGTTGTTAGTTTCCTCTCTCCCTACACCTCTCCCGTATCCTTTGTCTCAGCAGCTGTCTATTTGCCGAGGCTTTGTCTTCGTTTGTCTGTGGAATTTCACACAGCAGCAGCACCAACAGGGACTTCGGAGCGTTCGACTCTGACCTATAAAAAAACGCTCGCTCGGGCCCTTGCCTCCCAGAGTCCTCTGCTGTTTCCCCCATAAGCCTTCTTTCAAACCCCCTCCGGTTTTTCCTCCAACAGATAACAATTAGCGAGTGTTTTTGGAGAGCTCCAGTGGAGCTTTGATGTGTTAATGAATTGAAAAATGGCCCTCGCCGGTTTTCAGTTATCCCTGCTGAGCCTAATTAGAGGGAGTTTGTCTGCTGTGTGCGCGTGTGTGTGTGTTTTGTGTACCTGTGAGTGTGTGTGTGTGTGTGTGTGTTAGTGGTTGTGTGCACATCACTTCAAAACAAACCCATAAACATTCCAAGTGGTGCAGCAAATCCTGGAGCAGGCACTGAGGTGAAGTTAACAGCCCCCCACCTCCACTCCTCTCCTCTCTCTTTCTCCTCTCCTTCACTCCTCTCTCTATCTTTCTCCCCTCCTCCACACCTCTCTCTCTTTCTCCTGTCCTCCACACCTCTCTCTATCTTTCTCCTCTCCTCCACTCCTCTCCTCTATCTTCCTCCACTCCTCTATCTTTCTCCTCTCCTCCACACCTATCTCTATCTTTCTCCTCTCCTCTACTCCTCTCCTCTATCTTCCTCCACTCCTCTATATCTTTCTCCTCTCCTCCACACCTTTCTATCTTTCTCCTCTCCTCCACTCCTCTCTATCTTTCTCCTCCACTCTATCCTTCTCATCTCCTCCACTCCTCTCTCTTTCTCCTCTCCTTCACTCCTCTCTCTATCTTTCTTCTCCACGCTATCCTTCTCATCTCCTCCACTCCTCTCCTCTCTTTCTCCTCTCCTCCACACCTCTCTCTATCTTTCTCCACTCCTCTATCTTCCTCCACTCCTCTATCTTTCTCCTCTCCTCCACACCTCTCTATCTTTCTCCACTCCTCTATCTTCCTCCACTCCTCTATCTTTCTCCTCTCCTCCACACCTCTCTCTATCTTTCTCCTCTCCTCCACTCCTCTCCTCTCTATCTTTCTCCTCTCCTCCACTCCTCTCTCTATCTTTCTCTTCCACTCTATCCTTCTCCTCTCCTCCACTCCTCTCCCCTCTTTCGCCTTTCTTCACTCCTCTATATCTTTCTCCTCTCCTCCACACCTTTCTATCTTTCTCCACTCCTCTATCTTCCTCCACTCCTCTATCTTTCTCCTCTCCTCCACACCTCTCTCTATCTTTCTCCTCTCCTCCACTCCTCTCTCTATCTTTCTCTTCCACTCTATCCTTCTCCTCTCCTCCACTCCTCTCCCCTCTTTCGCCTCTCTTCACTCCTCTATATCTTTCTCCTCTCCTCCACACCTTTCTATCTTTCTCCTCTCCTCCACTCCTCTCTCTATCTTTCTCCTCCACTCTATCCTTCTCATCTCCTCCACTCCTCTCCTCTCTCTTTCTCCTCTCCTCCACACCTCTCTATCTTTCTCCACCCCTCTATCTTCCTCCACTCCTCTATCTTTCTCCTCTCCTCCACACCTCTCTCTATCTTTCTCCTCTCCTCCACTCCTCTCCTCTATCTTTCTCCTCTCCTCCACTCCTCTCTCTATCTTTCTCTTCCACTCTATCCTTCTCCTCTCCTCCACTCCTCTCCCCTCTTTCGCCTCTCTTCACTCCTCTATATCTTTCTCCTCTCCTCCACTCCTCTCTCTATCTTTCTCTTCCACTCTATCCTTCTCCTCTCCTCCACTCCTCTCCCCTCTTTCGCCTCTCTTCACTCCTCTATATCTTTCTCCTCTCCTCCACACCTTTCTATCTTTCTCCACTCCTCTATCTTCCTCCACTCCTCTATCTTTCTCCTCTCCTCCACACCTCTCTCTATCTTTCTCCTCTCCTCCACTCCTCTCTCTATCTTTCTCTTCCACTCTATCCTTCTCCTCTCCTCCACTCCTCTCCCCTCTTTCGCCTCTCTTCACTCCTCTATATCTTTCTCCTCTCCTCCACACCTTTCTATCTTTCTCCTCTCCTCCACTCCTCTCTCTATCTTTCTCCTCCACTCTATCCTTCTCATCTCCTCCACTCCTCTCCTCTCTCTTTCTCCTCTCCTCCACACCTCTCTATCTTTCTCCACTCCTCTATCTTCCTCCACTCCTCTATCTTTCTCCTCTCCTCCACACCTCTCTCTATCTTTCTCCTCTCCTCCACTCCTCTCCTCTATCTTTCTCCTCTCCTCCACTCCTCTCTCTATCTTTCTCTTCCACTCTATCCTTCTCCTCTCCTCCACTCCTCTCCCCTCTTTCGCCTCTCTTCACTCCTCTATATCTTTCTCCTCTCCTCCACTCCTCTCTCTATCTTTCTCCTCTCTCTCATTTCTCTTTCTTCCCCACTTCCCAAGCTCTTTGTAAAGAGAGGGCGGAATAATGAGCACAAGTCCTGTTTGAAGCATCAGGTCCAGTCGGTAGTGCAAGCAACTGATTCACAATACACAAGCACACTCTCTCTTTCTCAACAGGTCTAATCCGACATCTGATCTCTCCTCTTATGTTGGATAGCAACTCTAGAACGCTTGGACCTTTTTTTCTATTGTTGAATTCATTCATATTCAAAATGACAGTTTAGACCATCTGTTGATCCAGCTTTGTGTAGAAAAGTCCTAATATTGAGTTGAACTTTAAATTCCTCCACTTATATCTGCTATGAAGGTGGGCCGTGTGGCAGTAAAGGATTAAGGCTGGAGAAAAAGGTGCCAGTGATCCTCCTGCTTTCATGTCCCACTACAAGGTGTTAATGGACACAAGTGCTCGCAGCTGTGTGTGTGTGTGTTTGAGGCGTTTGATCACAATCTCCACCCCCTCCTCCCCTTTTTCCAACCTCTATACCACCCTCCTGCCCTTGTTCCAGCGGGTGTGTTCTTTGTCACATCCTCTTAAGGAGAAATTGGACATGCTGTTTTTACACACTGACACACACACATAGTACTCTCGCATACACATGTAGGTGTGCACATACACACCCACACACGGACTAACACACACCTTAATACCTGTATTTTAATATACTGTTTTTAAAAATGTATTATGATTTAGTCTGCTGTGGGTTTCACCCATCCCAGTTCTTCTTACTGTACCATCCATGCCATCCATCCAAGTGCCATCCATCCAAGTTTCCAGACCAATAATGTCATGTCTATGGTCCAGACACTTCACCATGGTTGGAAAGCGAGGTAGCGGCAGTGAACCCTTCCCCAAACCCTTAAAATAGCTTGAGGTCAAGGGTCAAACCCAGACCCCGTGCCACCAGCCTCCTAAAACACACCACGAAGAGCCAGCAGCGGCATAGCTACAGAAAAACAACAAGTCCGAGAGGGATTCAAACCAAACTAGTATTTAATTAACTTCAGAACTCCATACAAATTGTCTGCATAATTGCCAAGAGAAGGAGTCTGTGAATGTGCTCTTTTCCTGGAGCCTGCGACCCTGTAAAACTGCAGCGAGAAAGGGCTCTGTTCCCATCTCTCTGTGCCAGTGTGCCAGAAACCCCTTTGCTGAGTAGTAGTTGAGAAACCGGATTCCAGTGCCGGCTTGTTTCAGCCATGTTTATCCCCCACAGGCGGATACCAAGACGGACATCAAGGAACGTCACTGGACTTTATGCAAACTGGAAACCATATATCCTGAGGCTGCTTTTATTGTAGCTGGGGATTTCAACAAAGCTAATCTGAGAACAAGGCTACCTAAATTCTATCAGCATATCAATTGCAGTACACGAGCGAGTAACACACTCGACCAATGCAACTCTAACTTCCGCGATGCATACAAGGCCCTTCCCCACCCTCCTTTTGGCAAATCTGACCATGACTCCATCTTGTTGCTCCCCTACTATAGGCAGAAACTAAAACAGGAAGTGCCCGTGCTTAAGTCTATCCAACGCTGGTCGGACCAATCGGATTCCACGCTTCAAGATTGCTTTGATCACGCGGACTATGATATGTTCCAGGTAGCCTCAGAGAATAACATTGACGTATACACTGACTCGGTGAAGTTTATAAGGAAGTGTATAGGAGATGTTGTACCCACTGTGACTATTAAAACCTTCCCTAACCAGAAACCGTGGATTGATGGCAGCATTCGCGCAAAACTGAAAGCACGTACCACCGCATTTAATCATGGCAAGGCGACAGGAAACATGACCGAATACAAACAGTGTAGTTATTCCCTCCATAAGGCAATAAGGCATGCTTCAAGATGTCCACCATTGTTCCTTTTCCCAAGAAAGCTAAGGTAACTGAACTAAATTACTATCGCCCCGTAGCACTCATTTCTGTCATCATGAAGTGCTTTGATAGACTAGTCAAGGACCATATCACCTCCACCCTACCTGTTACCCTAGACCCACTCCAATTTGCTTACCGCCCAATAGGTCCATAGACGATGCAATCGCCATCACACTGCACACTGCCCTATCCCATCTGGACAAGAGGATTACCTATGTAAGAATGCTGTTCATTGACTACAGCTCAGCATTCAACACCATAGTACCCTCCAAACTCATCATTAAGCTTGAGACCCTGAGTTTCGACACCGCCCTGTGCGACTGGGTCCTGGACTTCCTGACGGGCCGCCCCCAGGTGGCGAAGGTAGGAAACAACATCTCCACTCCGCTGACCCTCAACACTGGGGCCCCACAAGGGTGCGTTCTCAGCCCTCTCCTGTACTCCATGTTCACCCACAACTGCGTGACCATGCACGCCTCCAACTCAATCATCAACTTTGCAGACGATACTACAGTGGTAGGCTTGATTACCAACAATGATGAGACAGCCTACAGGGAGGAGGTGAGGTCCCTCGGAGTGTGGTATCAGGAAAATAACCTCTCACTCAATGTCAGCAAAACAAAAGCGATGATCGTGGACTTCAGGAAACAGCAAAGGGAGCACCCCCCTATCCACATCGACAGAACAGCAGTGGAGAAGGTGGAAAGTTACATATCACCGGCAAACTGAAATGGTCTACGCACACAGACAGTGTGGTGAAGAAGGCACAACAGCGCCTCTTCAACCTCAGGAGGCTGAAAAAAATGTGGCTTGTCACCCGAAAACCCTCACTAACTTATACAGGTGCACAATTGAGAGCATCTTGTCGGGCTGTATCACCACCTGGTACGGTAACTGCACCGCCCACATCCGCAGGGCACGCCAGAGGGTGGTGCGGTGTGTACAACGCATCATCCATGGGCAAACTGCCTGCCCTCCAGGACACCTACAACACCCGATGTCACAGGAAGGCCAAAAAGATCATCAAGGACAACAACCACCCGAGCCACTGTCTGTTCACCCCGCTTCCATCTAGAAGTCGAGGTCAGTACAGGTGCATCAAAGCTGGGACAGAGAGATTGAACAGCTTCTATCTCAAGGCTATCAGATTGTTAAACAGCCACCACTAGCACAGAGAGGCGGCTGCCTACCTACAGACTTGATATCATTGGCCACTTTAATAAATTGAACACTAGTCACTTTAATAA
This sequence comes from Oncorhynchus nerka, assembly GCF_034236695.1. Classification (NCBI taxonomy): domain Eukaryota; kingdom Metazoa; phylum Chordata; class Actinopteri; order Salmoniformes; family Salmonidae; genus Oncorhynchus; species Oncorhynchus nerka. Next base: position 25,990,604 of record NC_088418.1, read on the forward strand.
TGTTTACATATCTCACATTACTCATCTCATATGTATATACTGTATCCTTCACTATATGTTCTTCACTATCTATCGCATCTCAGCCACTCTGTCACTGCTCATCCATATATTTTATACTTATAGATTCTCATCCCATTCCTTTACTAGATTGTGTGTATTAGGTTTTGTTGTGGAATTGTTAGATATTACCTGTTAGATACTGCTGCACTGTCAGATCTAGAAGCATAAGCGTTTCGCTACACTCGCAATAACATCTGCCAGCCATGTGTATGTGACCAGTACAATTTGATTTGAAATTCCAGTTATTATTGATATGGCCTTACATTTTTCATTCAAGTATCTCATGGTCCCATCAAAGGTAATTTTGTTATCAAATGAAAAGCTTTCCTTAAAAAAATGAATGCTTGACGCGGTGGCAGTCCCTGTGCTGGATGTTGTTACAACACTGACCTTAGAGAAGTCAGTCACAGTCAGTCTCTCTCTCTCACACACTGTGACTGGCAACACTTCATGGCTCCATGCTTTTATTCAGTGCAGACTGTTGTGGTCTACGCCTTACGAAACAGTCATTGATATAGAACCCTGTTTTGACTCACTGCAGTCAATACACTCACATCTGATTACATCTGATTACATTTATTTTGTCCCACCCCCCCAGAGAAGTGTCCTCTGCTGATACTTTTTGAGATCCAAGTTCTTTTGTTGTTGTTTGCTTCTCGCAAACCGTTTCCGTGGATCACTTTGAACTGGCACCAAACGCTCTGGCAATGTTCTTTGAACACTTGGCCAAGTGTTAGAGGAATCTGAGTTCAGGTTTGAATTGAACCTGACTGGGGTTAAGGATTTGGACCAGGTCTCTCCCATCTCAGGGGCAGATCTCACACACCCTACCTGGCCTGTGAACACAATTGCACCCTTGAAGTAGTGCACTACTGTATATAGGGAATAAGGTGGCATTTCAAACACAGCCCTGGAGATCAAAGAGTGTTCATATCCAAATGACTGGCAGAGAGCATCTTGGTTCCTCTCAATGTTTCTTCCTAACAGCCCTGCAACGCTATAGCCATCGGGCGTCCGGCATTGCTGTCAGCCATTGAGGAAATGCTTCCTTTGAAATCAATGAAAGCTGCTTCACTGCCCAAATTGCACTCTCGTCGCGTCACGTACAATGGCAGCGTCCAAGCTCAATAATCGCAGTTTCAATTCCTGATGGCCCTAATTCGGTTTCATTCTATCATTCTACCCCCCCCCCCCCCCCCACTATACATTCATGTACATACTACCTCAATTAGCCCGATCAACCGGTGCCCCCGCACATTGGCTACCTGGCTATCTGCATCGTGTCCCGCCACCCACCACCCGCCAACCCCTCTTTTACCCTACTGCTACTCTCTGTTTATCATATATACATAGTCACTTTAACCATATCTACATACTACCTCAATCAGCCCGACTAACCGGTGCCTGTATATAGCTTCGCTACTGTTATAGCCTCACTACTGTATATATCCTCACTACTGTTATTTTTCATTGTCTTTTTACTGTTGTTTTTATTTCTTTACTTGCCTATTGTTCACCTAATACCTTTATTTATTATTATATTATTTTTTTACTTAGAAATTGCACTGTTGGTTAGAGCCTGTACGTAAGCATTTCACTATAAGGTCTACCTACACTTGTTGTATTCAGGGCACGTGACAAATACAATTTGATTTTAACTCCTCCGAAAGACACACATACAGGTTCTGGAGAGGTGTGGGGGGCTGCCACACTGGGCGCCCGTGGCGCTGTTTTTGTGGGGGGTTAAGTGCCTTGCCCGAGGGCACAACAGGCAACGGCATCTAGGATTTGATACCAGCAACCCTCTGGTTGCCAGCTCAATTCCCACCAGATGTTCTAGTCGTACCCGGGATTTGAACTGGCAACCCTCCGGTTGCTGGCTCGCCTCTCTAACCACTAGGCTACCTGCCGCCCGATACATGAAATACATGTGACTAAATGTAAATATATATTGTGATTGATTGGCATACAGACAGTTTCCACAGTGATCAATCCTTGTGGTGCTATAAGACACATGGCTTGAGACTTTACAGTACATGGGCCTTTCCTACTCCTCTATCGGACTACAGAGGTCTTAGACTAGATGGGAGAGGTTAGTTCTGCTCATCAGGGATTCATGATATTAAAAGGGTCTGTTAATAACTAGCGAGCCAAGAGCGGGTCCAGTTATTAATTATGGAAGGAGGAAAATGAGCTCTGAAAATATATGCCTCATGATTGATGACTTCTGTAACAGCCACGAAGCACACACCCTCTACTCTGATTGAATCATAATGGTATTGACGCTAAGCTACATCCTACACTGTATACTGGTAAAGTACACTGTAGGACTTACAGTAAATGCTTCATCTATTGCTCATATATCTGAATGAGTGTTTTCAAAATGTGCTTTGGAAATTATTTTGATGTATAAAGTATACCCACAATATACCTATAGTGTTGTGCCTTGTTTTCAAACTGTGGCGATGCCAATTTAACAAAGGTTTTTCAACTTTTCCTGTTTCAAAGGGCCTCGAACGTGTTTTGATTATGAAGAAGTGCACCTATTTTCACTGAACGCTCAAGACGTCTAACCTTTCTTTCTTCCCCCCTCTTTTCCCCTCCCCTGATCCCTCCCTCTCGTAGCGTGCAACTGCAACCTACATGCCCGGCGCTGCCGCTTCAACATGGAGCTGTACAAGTTGTCGGGGAGGAAGAGCGGAGGCGTGTGCATGAACTGTCGCCACAACACGGCAGGACGCCACTGCCACTACTGCAAGGAGGGCTTCTACCGGGATATGGCCAGGCCCATCACACACCGCCGTGCCTGCAAAGGTATGGAGAATAGGTTTTATACTATAGGCGTATATTTCACAATAGTGTTTGTGGTGTCAATAGTCCTTTTCAATTCAGTCGATTCAGTAGATTCATTGAAAGATATATAGATGTATTAAAAATGGCTATTTATTTTCAATAAGTGCAATACAGTGGGGGCAAAAAAGTATTTAGTCAGCCACCAATTGTGCAAGTTCTCCCACTTAAAAAGATGAACGAGGCCTGTAATTTTCATCATAGGTACACTTCAACTATGACAGACAAAATGAGGGGGAAAAATCCAGAAAATCACATTGTAGGATTTTTAATGAATTTATTTGCAAATTATGGTGGAAAATAAGTATTTGGTCAATAATTTTCTATGGGGTTGAGATCTGGAGACTGGCTAGGCCACTCCAGGATCTTGAAATGCTTCTTACGAAGCCACTCCTTCGTTGCCCGGGCGGTGTGTTTGGGATCAGTGTCATGCTGAAAGACCCAGCCACGTTTCATCTTCAATGCCCTTGCTGATGATAGGCTTTGCTACTTTGGTCCCAGCTCTCTGCAGGTCATTCACTAGGTCCCCCGTGTGGTTCTGGGATTTTTGCTCACCGTTCTTGTGATCATTTTGACCCCACGGGGTGAGATCTGGCGTGGAGCCCCAGATCGAGGAGATTATCAGTGGTCTTGTATGTCTTCCATTTCCTAAGTTGCTCCCACAGTTGATTTCTTCAAACCAAGCTGCTTACCTATTGCAGATTCTGTCTTCACAGCCTGGTGCAGGTCTACAATTTTGTTTCTGGTGTCCTTTGACAGCTCTTTGGTCTTTGCCATAGTGGAGTTTGGAGTGTGACTGTCTTTTATACTGATAACAAGTTCAAACAGGTGCCATTAATACAAGTAACGAGTGGAGGACAGAGGAGCCTCTTAAAGAAGAAGTTACAGGTCTGTGAGAGCCAGAAATCTTGCTTGTTTGTAGGTGACCAAATACTTATTTTCCACCATAATTTGCAAATAAATTCGTGAAAAATCCTACAATGTGATTTACTGGTTTTTATTTTTCATTTTGTCTGTCATAGCTGAAATGTACCTATGATGAACATTACAGGCCTCTCTCATCTTTTTAAGTGGGAGAACTTGCACAATTGGTGGCTGACTAAATACTTGTGTATCAAATACAAGTATTTGATACACTGCCGATTTTGCAGGTTATCCTATTACTTAAAAATCATATAATGTGATTTTCTGGATTTTTGTTTTAGATTCCGTCTCTCACAGTTGAAGTGTACCTATGATAAAAATTACAGACCTCTACATGCTTTGTAAGTAGGAAAAACTGCAAAATCGGCAGTGTATCAAATACTTGTTCTCCCCACTGTATAACCCTATAGCATTGACTGAAATGGTAACACTGTTCTAAGAATTAGGCTGGCATCCTCACTTCCAAACTGATACCATGCCTCTGTAAGTAAATCATTTGTCACAGAAGCTGTTCTTGCAAAAATCCACAGAAAAAATATTCCTCTGGACCACAAGCCACATTAAATTAGTACATGAGTTATTTCTCGTGGAAAAAGTGGTGTTTGAATTGTGGAATGTTTTGAATTTGCAGTGTATATTTTTCTGGCTTACACCAAGAGCTTTTTCTTATTGGAGAACAACCCGATTTTCCTGCGCTTGTTGCTCGGGGAAATATGCAAATCAATAGCAGAGGGAGACTGCATTCTTTCTCAGTTCTGTAGGTTAGTGTGAGATGTTAAGGGATCGCTTATAGAGAGCTCAAAACAACATGGATGATGAGAACTGCCAACACTCATAGCTGTGAAGGGCTTTTGTTGGAGATTTCATGGTGAGAATCTCCCGTATTTGACCCCTGGTCAGTTTTCCACTCCGGGGCTAACCCAAGCAGCTTTTAAACCAAAAGGAGTCAAGTACGGGACAGCACGTTACTATTGTCCATGTTAAATCATTTTTTATCACACTGTACTACAGTTAAACAGTACCCATTCTATTATTCCACTCACAGAGCAATTGACCATGGTACAACATGCAATGTGACACAGTAATTGACTTCAGCAGAAGTCTTTTGCCCTTAACAAATTACAAGTAACACACGTATAGATAAGACTCCCACAGATGTGTTGATATTGGCAGCAGCTGTATGGAAATGTATGTCCCCGGTGCTATTGCAAGACCCATCATACACACATACACACACACTCAACCCGTGCCTGCGCGTGCGGCAGTGCTTGGGCCCTGGAGGCTGTGCAATCTGTTTTTATCAAAGCGGAGCAGTTCGGGGTCAGACCCGCACGGCGGTAAAAACTTTATCGCCTTCCTCTCGGATAGCAAGATGTGACGGAAATGAACATTCCCGTGGAAACGGCCCTCAACCTGGGCGGCTGGCACCATGATTGATCAGAGCAATCCTAGCCCCTTTTAGAACTTATCTCTTTCCCTTTCTCTCCTCCTCTCTCACTTTCTCTCCCTCTCTGTCCGAGGAGAATGCTCTCTTCTCATCTCTTCTCTTCTTCTCTCTAATCCTCCAATTCGTTCTACCTTTTTTTTTCTGCCGCAGTGTTTTATATATTTTTCCTCTTGTGACAGGGCCAGGAGAAGGGTCAAGGGTCAAAAATGGTCGGTGTCACGTCTGAAATGGAGTAACGGCAATAAAATACAGGTGTTTTTTGAATGGGACTAAGGAATGGGCGGTTAGGTCTGGAGGGTTGGTGGGGGGAGGTGGAATGTCTGCTTCCAATCATACCTCCTCTGTGGACGAGTGTCCATGTCGGACCTGCTGTGTGTGTGCTCCAGTGTGTGTGGGTGTGTGTACGCGTGCATGTGTGCGTGTCCAACACACAGTCTATAAGGATTGCCAGTTTAATGGACAGGCCAGACTCTGATGGATGGGTCAAGTGGCAGCGTCACTCCCATCTGTTCTCAGTTACACCCTTGTGCTTAGGTAACACACACACACACACACACAAACACACACAGGTCCCAACCCCCCTCCACCCCAAGTGCCCTCGGCCTTCTGCCCCAGCCCTGAGTGCCTCTCTGTGGGGTGTCCCAAGCTCCTGCAGGCCTGGGCAGCGGCCGCTGCCACTCTCCATCCACGGATTTACACTGCTACGTGCATAAAAACAGCCGGCAAATTAAAGAAACATGCATGCCATAACCAGCTCGGGTGTAACCAGTGCCTACGAGGTCTTCAATGTCAGAGCTTTATGTGTCTCCAAACATGTCCTAGTCTTGGCATCTATATCGACTATAATTAATGTCAAAGAAAGGAATTTAAATTTAGGCCGTAGAATATGTCAGCAGTCCTTGCCAACAAAAAGCCTCAAATATACTTTATACTGAAAATATCAAGATTTGTCCTCCAAGTAGCTTCTGAAGTGGACCATATGCAAATAATTTCTTATAGAATAACTTCGTAGAAACGAGGGAATTAGGAAATCCAAGATAAATCATTCCAAAACCGAAACGCTCATGCCAGTATTGACCAGATGTCTACAGAGCAAACCGCCCAATTAGAAAAGGTGAACTACTTGGACCCTTTTTGAAAGTACCGTTTACTCAGTTACTCACACACACTCACATGGTTTGTTAAAACACACATACACACACACACATACTGTTTGCACCCATGCGCACGCGCACACACACACACACACACACACACACACACACACACACACACACACACACACACACACACTGAGCGCCATTGATCTATTCAGAGTTCAAGAGTGAGCAAACGCCTGCTGTCCAAAGACTACAAGTCCCAAGGCGATGTCTGTCTGTCACACCTTCAGTCACACAGGCTTAAATAGTCATCAACATCTGAGGACATTTTTACAGCTTTTTAACTGGCCCAAGCCCCTGCGCGTAAAACTTCAGAAAGACGGTGTGAGGATGGAGGAGAGTGGCTGGGGGAGGGGACGGGGGTGCCCCTCCCCGAAACACCATCCTGGCACTCATCTGTTGTTATTCTGAGCTTAACAGACTTTGAACACAATAAATAACAGTAGATTTACAGAGTACTTTAATCCCATTTTAAAGCAGTTACATGGATTGAATGAACATATATTTGCATTATAACAACATATTTGACTTTTAATGAGGTATTATGTTCAACTCATAAACATGCAGATAAATATGTTTTGATTGTACCAATATAAGATGGCCATATTCTAACATCTCCTTCATTTGTTTCTGTGTTAGTAACACAACGTTTGGTACCAGTTGCCTTTGTTATTAGACAATCAGCGAAACAATGGATTGGTTCAGAAATTATTGTCTGTTGCCGTCCCACAAGTCTAGGCATGCAGGTATCATCCAGACTGGCACAGACTTTACCAGACAGATCAAATGACGGGAAGTTTACACTTCTGTCCCCACCATTTAGTACAGCAAACCAGTTTGTACATGATTTGCATTTTTTCTTTTTATAAACTACCAGATTATTCTAGTCTCTCTGTTTGGAGTGTAGAGCATTGCTTTCTATATCACTATTGTGCATAGAGTAGTGCTGTGTTATGAAATCAGAGACGTTTGTGTTGTTCTACAACCTATGTCTCTGGACTCCCAACTGTGGGTTTTTAGTGGACTCATCAGCTGTGTTTTATTAACACGTACCGTATAAAGGGGCGCCAATCCCAGGAATGCCAGAAATTCCAAATGGAGCCGCGGCCCCGTCCGTGCTGCACCTGGGCACAGAAACAAGAGCAGGAGAGAAGGACATTTTGGCAGGAGAGAAGTCACATGGTAGACATGGAGCAAAACAGGAACTAAGTCGTACCGGAAGACCGGACACACATTTGACTTTCAACCTCCCTGTGCGCCAACCCACTCAATACAAACGTATATTACTAATATATTACCAACACTGCCAACCAACGGCCAATCAAAGCCTTCTGTGAGTTTGAAGCTGGCTCAGGTGGTGGGGATTTTACATGCAACGCGAGCCATCAGATTTACGAAGCGAGCGCAAGCTTCAAACAGGCGTACACACTTTGACACCCCAGCCGGACACCCGGACGGAACAGCCACATGTGCATCTGAAGATCAAAGCACTAACCCCCCCCCCACACTCCTAATTCTCATGGTCCAGACTCCCTCCACCTCACCATACCCCTCCCAAATCAACAGGTGGTAGAGTCCTTACTCCTCAGTTGTGATGGCAAAATGATCAGCACAAATAAACATGTTCACACACACTGAGGGAACAACACAGCAAGGCCCTGAAGAAAACTCCTCATGTTAGCAGCTGCCATTCCTTGGCAAGCCCTATCAGAGACTGTTGGGTTACTGGGTTTTCCCCAAAGGCTCGTTTCGCCCTTTCTTGTTGTTTTTATAAAAGCAGAAGGACAATTACCAGCTATCACATTACACTTAAGTAATGCAGTTTGCTTTTGCAATTTTGCAACTTGGCGAGCTTGTTTTCTACCTAATTAAGCCCAAAGTAGAGGGAAAGAGCCGTCTTCCCCCGTCGGCAGTTTTTTGGGGGGCCAGTTGTTTTTGGCCAAAAGCAATTATTTATGCCAGAATAGATCGAAAAGATAAAATGCAAAAAATTAGCATTGAATCGAGGGGGCAGAGTTTTTTTTTTTGTGAGTTTTTCCAAAAGCATTACTTTTGTATTGCCTGGACAGAGGAGCTGCAGTTCCAAGCCAAGTCAAAGTGTTCAATCGCACCCTTTAAAGTAAAATGTTATGGGGATATTAAAGTTATGTGTTTTTATGTGTCAAGATAGTCTCAGATTGATCAGTGTAACGTGTAATAGTGATACTTGATAGCTTGCGGATGGAGAGGTTTATCTTCTACGTTTGTGTGTGTGTCTATGTGCGGCTACCCAAGGAAGACATGTCTGTTTTCCTTGTTGAGCCGGGTTGAACCAAGGTGAGGTGAGGGAGATTTAGTCTTGTTTATGCTGATGAGCACACCAGAGGCAAAGTTTGGAACATGTTAGCCCTCTCTCTCTCTCCCTTTCACCGTTCTTCCCCTCTGCATGTCTTTCTCTCTTCTTCCTCTTCCTCTTCCTCTTCCTCTCCTCTCCTCTCCTCTCCTCTCCTCTCCTCTCCTCTCCTCGCCTCTCCTCTCCTCTCCTCTCTTCTACTCTCTTCTACTCTCTGTCACCTTGTAAAGAGCTCTTGTAAGAGAGGAGCTGACCAACAGGCCGGGTCTTGTATCCCAGCAGCTCTTTAAACAGAAGAAGACCCGTATTGCTCAAGGTGCGTTCGGACGGACGGCGTATACCATAACAGCACATAAAAGGCTGGGGGGACGGGGACTCTCTCTGGGTGGCGTGTTGTCGTTGGTACGCAGCGGGTGCCAGAGAGTAGAGAGTAGGGTGCAGATTTTTGGGAAGTGATGAAAGGGCAGAGTGGGTGTCACACACAAACAGGCACCAGCGTAGCACCTAAGAGACCGGACAAATGGAGGCTTTTCTTCCCTATCAACACACACACACACACACATATGCACACACACATCTTTGCCAGGCAGTGTCAGGTCCGTAAACCTGGAGGCGACAGTAGCAGGGTAGCCCAATTGAGCAGAATGAATCCCAGACCTGGAGTGTGAATGATAGAGTAAATAGACTAAAGGAACACTCAGTCCTGTTGCATCTGGAATACAGTTGGATACTTCAATGGCAGTTGATGATTAACTAGGATGTGTTGTGCTACAGAGCCTATTCATAAGAGGGTTCAAAATGCCATCTGATTTGAGTCGAGTCACAAATAAACCTTGAAAGTGACATTGAATATGTGTGACGAACCGTAGGCGACTTAAATGTTTCTCAATTGGCCACATCTAACCATCTCCTCTCTCTCTCTCTCTTTCTGTCTGTCTCGCTCTCTCTCTATCTTTCTCTGGAACTCTCTCTCTCTTTCTCTATGTCTCCCGCACACTCTCTCTCGCACTCTCTCTCTCTGTCTGTCTGTCTGTCCCTCGCTCTCACTCCCGCTCTCTCTATCACTCTCTCTGTCTCTCTCTCTATCGCTCTCTCTGTCTCTCTCTCGGTCTTTGTCTGTCTTTCTCTGTTTCTCTCTCTCTGTCCCTCGCCCTCTCTCTCACTCTCTGTTTCGCTCTCTGTCTCTCTCTGTCCCTCTCCCTCTCTCACCTCCTCCCCCTCTCCCTCCCTCCCTCTCTCCAGCCTGTGACTGCCACCCGGTGGGTGCGGCAGGTAAGACGTGTAACCAGACGACAGGCCAGTGCCCCTGTAAGGACGGCGTGACGGGCATCACATGCAACCGCTGTGCAAAGGGCTACCAACAGAGCCGCTCACCTGTGGCCCCCTGCATCAGTAAGTAGATCACAGATACACACACACAGGGCCGCTCAACCGACCCTTGCATTAGTGAGAATATCACACACACACACACCACACACACACATTGACATGCGTTTAACAGAAGCACATATTTACTTGTCACCAGGGGAAGGCAGTGTACTGTTTTTGCTATCAGTAGCCACATCGAGCCTGTGGGAATCGAGCCTGCACACACACATACATATGCACATACATACACACACACGCACACGCACACAACCACACACACACTGTGTGTTGCTGTGGTCCTGGCCAGTAATCTATCCACCAGCGCTGACGTCTGTGGGTGCACCAGAGCGTGACCAAGGCAAGGCCTCCTTTGTGCTGAAGGCCCCAGTGGTGGCACACACACACACACTCAACCTCCCTGTCCACCTCAACTCTGGGCTCTGTTTGTATCTGTGTTGTCATTCCCACTCCAAGGACAAGGGGTTGGTTTCATTCAAGGGGTTGGTTTCCATCAGGGTTTTACCAGAATGCCCACGCCAGTCTCTGCCACCACATCAACTAAAGGCTTTACACTAAACCAACCACACAGGGAAACCATAACATACCCATGTAACATACTGGACACCATTACCATGTAACATACTGGAATACCATTACCATGTAACATACTGGAATACCATTACCATGTAACATACTGGATACCATTACCATGTAACATACTGGAATACCATTACCATGTAACATACTGGAATACCATTACCATGTAACATACTGGGATACCATTACCATGTAACATACTGGAATACCATTACCATGTAACATACTGGAATACCATTACCATGTAACATACTGGAATACCATTACCATGTTACATACTGGATACCATTACCATGTTACATAATGGAATACCATTACCATGTAACATACTGGAATACCATTACCATGTAACATACTGGAATACCATTGCCATGTTACATAATGGAATACCATTACCATGTAACATACTGGATACCATGACCATGATACATAATGGATTACCATTACCATGTAACATACTGGAATACCATTACCATGTTACATAATGGAATACCATTACCATGTAACATAATGGAATACCATTATCATGTAACATACTGGAATACCATTACCATATTACATAATGGATTACCATTACCATGTAACATAATGGAATACCATTACCATGTTACATACTGCGGAAAACGTACCATACTGCAGCGGTTCCCAGACTCAGGTCTACCAGCATCGGGGAACATCCTGAGCCTATTTCTATTTCTATGGACACAAGCACTGTTCATAACACACACTGTTCATAACACGCACTGTTCATAACACACACTGATCATAACACGCACTGTTCATAACACGCACTGATCATAACACGCACGGTTCATAACACACACTGTTCATAACACACACTGTTCATAACACACACTGTTCATAACACGCACTGTTCATAACACGCACTGTTCATAACACACACTGTTCATAACACACACTGTTCATAACACGCACTGTTCATAACACACACTGTTCATAACAAGCACTGTTCATAACACACACGGTTCATAAACGCCATGTCTATTGTGCATTCATGTGATATTTGACTGACTCAAACATTACAACAGAATGTATGGTCTAAAAAACCTAGCTGACATGGGCTAGTTGATCTGGACATTTCTGACACATTATAGCTCTCTAAGGTATGCAATGACTGGTTTGACAAGAGGAAAACTGTTGATGCATTACCCAATTTCAAAATTACACCTTGTGCATTCTACTATTACACCTTTCAAGAGTAAGTTGAATGCCGGACTGAGTTCCCCCGCTGCCGACTCCTAGCCCCCACAGTTTGGGAACCACTGCATACGAGAGAAACCATGAACCATGTACCAGCTCCAACGAGGGGTAACATGTAACATGGCAGGTACAGCTGCTTCATTCCCGGTCTCATTTCTATAGCCAGGTAACAACATGGTGGAGAGTCATGTTCCCTGGGATGTCACAAGCTAGCTATCCCATTAGTGGGTTTACATGAGTTTAAAAGCTAATTATGATAGATAACTCAGGTACACACTGCAGCACTCGGTTAGCATGAGGTAAGCTAGCCCATCCATAAATCCACCATTGCCTGTGTTCGATTAGAAAGTCTGAGTTTTCAATGCCTTCAGCCGCCATTGTTTAAAAAAAAAATGAATTAGACAGTAACCCCAGCAACATTTGCTCACTATTTGGGCAGGTTGTAAAAGAGAATATGTTCTCAGGTAACCTGCCCTGGTAAAACAAAGGTAGGGACAGAAGTTCCTAGCTGGCACCAGTCCCGCAGATGAAGGCAGGTCATGGTGGTCTGGTCTGGGGTAGATTAGTGCCACCCTGAGACCCCAGTACCTGATTACCGTTCAGGCTTTAGCACCGTCACATGCCAGTACAGTGTGTGTGTGTGTGTATGTGTGTGTGCGTGCTCTGTGAGTGTGTGTGTGTATGAATTAGATCACTGGTCCACCGCCTGCGGGCAGGAGGAATAGAGGGCAGCTTGCCATCGTGCTGTGCCATGTGGTTTGGCACAACTCTCTCACACACACACCAGGCTTGTGTAACCCTGAACCAACCACACCAAACTATGGTGTACCACGCCAAGCCATGCCGTACCCTACCCCGCTATGCCACGTCGTGCCACATGGTGCCATGTTGTTGGTCTCACATTGGTGTTACAGAGCAGATGGCGGAGGGCAAAAAGGAGAAAACAATAGCGGTCGCGGTCGACAAAACCAATCAGATACTTTCTGAAAGACACCCAGTGAGGAGAAAGAGTGTTTCTTGGCCTCAGTGTGTGTGTCAGCGCGTGTGTGTATGCATATGCATGCCATCTGAGGTTTCCCCTGTGAGCCAAAGAGCATCTCTTCCCAAAACGCCCTCCATTTGATTGGTACTATCATTCCTCCCCGGTCAAGCCCTTCTGCCCTCTAACACAGTACGACACAAAGACCAGGCGTGCTAACAGCCAATTAGTATGATAACACTGCCCCTCATCTGAATATCCCTTTATCATCTCAATATCCACTCTCAACCCTCCACCTTCAGAGGAGTGGCCCACAGCTTGGCGTGCCTTTCACCAGCTGCTCTCCTTTCCTCTCGGCCTTTACCAAGCAGTCCAAAGCTCAATGCCCTATTTGTTGTTCTTGGTAGGGGTGTCCATAATTTCGAAGCAAGCCAACTGTCACTTGCCTCTCAAAAACGCTCTTTCCAGGAAGCTCCTTGTCTGTTTGTTTGACTCCAACCCGGTCCTCCTCCCTCTAACTCCCCAGTCGAAAGGCAAATCCCTCTGGGTGCACGCTAACGATGCTAAGCCAGCGTCCCAATCATCCTGTTGTTGTTATCATTGAGGCAGTGGATTTGTTGCTAGCATTCGAATTTCATCGCTTTGCATTAGCAAGTGGCTGTTCCACTGGATGTCATAAGGTGAATGCACCAATTTGTAAGTCGCTCTGGATAAGAGCGTCTGCTAAATGACTTAAATGTAAATGTAAATGTATTGAAAAGGGGGCCTTCGTTGTGGGGGGAATTCTTTAAGAATTTAATTATTTTGGCTTTGGTGGAGACTGGCGAGGGGTTCTGGTTGAGCTAACCAGGAGTATTGAGGGAGTTTGCATCTGTCTGAAGGTGGCTCATCCCATGTCCCTGTTTGAATGCATTGATATCTTACACCATGGTGGTGCTGTTTTCAGAGGAAGAGAGTTTGGCTCAGACAAAGTATGCTTCTACAGTGTGTGTGTGTGTGTGTGTGTGTGTGTGTGTGTGTGTGTGTGTGTGTGTGTGTGTGTGTGTGTGTGTGTGTGTGTGTGTGTGTGTGTGTGTGTGTGTGTGTGTGTGTGCCAATATCAGTATCTTTATCACTGTGTTTAGGTTGATGTTTCCACCCTACACCCTTCCTCTCATTCTACCTACGTCAAATAACTGTGATTTAATTCAGGCAGGCATACTTTATTGGCTTGACCACAGATGCAAAGAGTAGGCATATGGCCAGCAATTACACCATGTCTACATATAATGTATAAATTGTTTCCATAAAACTCTAGTTAAAACTGTGTGTGTGTGTGTGTGTGTTTCAGAGATCCCAGTGGTGAACCCTACAGCCATGGTCAGCAGCAGCACAGAGGAACCGGCAGGTTAGTCACTCCCCCACCCTACATCCCACACCTGACAGCTGTGTAACATTTAAAAAAACACAACCTTTTTAATATTTCTGGCCTCCATTTCTAAACTGGGTTAATAAATATTCATGGAAGGGGCGGGCCTCTCTTTTGATATTCCGTAAAGAAACGACTGCTCTGAATCCAAGTGAGATTTTCCATTGTCTTAAAACCTGCATTCTTGGCACGACGTCTGCCTGCTAGCCTTTAGCGAGTTAGCTTTGCTCCGCTGTGCTTGAAGTCCGACTCCAGCCGAACACAAAGCCAACGGAAAGGCTGCAACAGAAGTGATTAGTTGCAGTTTGCTACCCCGGGGAAACTTCGACGGGGAACTTTCGAGGCGTGAAAAGAGTGTTGGCGACCGTCGTTTTGGGGGAGAACGTTTTCCGCCTCTGACTCCTGGCAGTCCTCACTCCATCCAGGCTCTCTCCAGTCAATTATTCCCCTCCCGTTATTTAACGCCTTCGCCTCCCCGGGGGAATTGTGGCCCGGTGTTGATTTGGAAACGGTGATTCATCACAGGCTTTAACTCAACACCGTGGCGACCACAGTCGTACCTCCCACAACGTCAGGACCCCCTCCTTAGCTTTCACAGTTGATTCGGCTGAGACACGGCCCTCTCTGGAAGGCCCAGGCCAGAAGAGATGTTCTGTAAGGCCTGGGACTTCTCACACTGCAGGGGATGCATGCAAACTAGCCAAAGGGGGGCAAATGAGTTGAGCGGGAGTGCTTGATGTAGAATTTGCTATATATCTAAAGATCTAGGATCAGATCCTATCCCCAATCCTAACCTTAACCATTAGGCGGATGGATTTAAAACAAATCCTCTATCAGTACTAAGGAGTAACATGTACCTACCGCAGAGGGAGAGTTTGTGGGAGGAAGGGATTTAGACTGGTGACCTTTGATAGCTAGCCAAAGACCCCCTGGGTCTCAACTTGAAGGAATTGCAATATGTCTAGCTCGGATGTGAAAGTTGTGGTGTCACCTTATTAGTTTTTCTAGCGGCTCACACTACCATCAACTGCCAGACCACGGCTAACCTAGCCCACTGATAGGTCTAACAGCTCCGCCTTGCCCTCTGATAGGCTAGGTGGAATTTTCCCCACATTGCTTACACCAACTTAGTCTCTGCTTGGGCTTGTAACCCTCACACACACAGTACACTCCTTTGTGTGTTTCTGCATCCCTGGGAAAGGGCTTTTCCACTGTGAAAAACAAATAAGAGCAGTTCTTTATCGTTAATTCATCCCCACACAAGTGTACAACATATAGGATCATTTTCTCTTCCATCTCTCCTTTAACCCACACCCCATATACCAACCAACCTCTCCTCCTCCTTAGGGCACTCAGGTACCCAAAACCTGAAAATGTGTGTGCGTGTGTGCGTGCGGGGGGCGGTGGACGCAATTTGTCATTGTCACGGCACTGTGAAAAGGGACGGGGGAACAAGGGTAACCGGAGCCTCCGAGTCGATTGTGTGTGTTTTCAGCCGTGGCTCTTCTGGGTCAATAGGCGATTCATGGGGTCTTTTCCAGGTGAATGCCCATCAGTAAGTGACTCTTCATGGGAAAACACACACCACTGATACCAAGGGCTGCACAGCTTGCCACTGTACCAGGGTACCATGCAGACACACACACACGCAACACACACACACACACACACACAGACACATATACATACACACAAATACTGTATATACACACACACATACTAATGTACAAATATATAAACATACACTCACGTACACTCACACACAAACACATGCATTTATACACACACACACAAACACATGTATATGTACACAATACAAAAACACTTTGGAGCCCAAGATCCTATGGGTAAAAGCTAGGGAGCAGGATTAACTGTCCTTTTCTACTTGACTGTCTGGTTGAACTGCTCTAGCATATCACTCTCTTCACTCCTGTAGATGGACATTCAACAGATTTATTCAGCTCTCCCCATGACTGATTCAGTGTGGCCTACTTCATCAATTCATTCATTGCGCCCTCTCCCTAACCCACACACATTCACACACCCACGCACGTACACCAAATCCTCTCTTTCTCTCTCTCTCTCTCTCTCTCTCTCTCTCTCTCTCTCTCTCTCTCTCTCTCTCTCACCACAGAGAAACATGCACAAACACACACGTTAACCCAGGTATGTTTAACTGAGGTTTATTGAAAGCTGCTGTGAGTGAGAGGTAAAGGAACTAGGCAGCTGCTCTGGCCTCTCTCTCCGCTTGTCGCTAATAAAAGCTCCATCACTCTAATATACGGGCCAAGCCTCCCTGACATTTTTACTGGTTCCTCGGCCCCCTCTCTCTCTTTCTCCTCTTCCTGCCCTCGCCTGCTCCGGCTCTCTCCTCGCAACACGGCTCCCTCCTCGCATGCGACCGACCCTGAAACTGTTTTTTGGGGGGGCCATATTCCTGTGAGCGATCACTTTTATTTTGTTTGTTTTGGAGGAGGAGTCCGCTTCCCTGCACAACTTCTGAATGATTTTACTTTGAAGGAAACTAGAGAGACTGAGACCAGGGAGACCGCATATACCAGGACTCACGTCTTTGTGATTTCACGCTAGTGGCAAACGAAACCCAGTGTCTTCGGGACCTTTGCGCCTGTCCCCTTCAAAAGCCAGAGTAAAATTCAATCGGATTCCAGGCTCTCTGGCATGTTAACTAGAAAACAAGACTGGTCAGCAACTCTGTTCCTCAGTGACCTTTTAAACCAGCGCTATATTGAAGTATCCAACCCAAAAAGGTTTTATAAACCCAAAACAAGTACAGTAAAGAAGTGGTTTAATGAACATGTTTGATCCTTTGTCCCATCCTCACAACTCCCACTGCAGTGACATTAAAGCCAATTGGCCATTTTAATAGTGAGTGCCCCGTCATAGCTTAGGGAGAAGTTCTACCACAGAAGCTTACATTGGGTTGTCCCACAGCACCACTGGGTGTTACGTTGTGGTTTGGCTGGCCCACATTATTCACTACTTTGTGTCCATTCATGTGTGTTTTCTCATGTCCTATATGGATCTGTAAGGGATCAATTCAACCAAACCTGTATTGCGGTATGTACAGTCGGTTGTTTACTGCAAATGTTTTTTTCAACCGCTCTAGTTCACACACCTATGACCCAACACCCACCAGTCAAGTCCCAGAGAAAAGCGCATCGACCACAGGGCAGCTTCATCCTCCTCCATACGTACAGCAGTCAGCTGTGTGGTCTCTCTCTGGCCGTAGTCTCGCAGCCATGAGGCTGCTGTGGGCTACTCACAGCCATCCAGCCATGACCACTTCCACCGCGCTCTGTCTTTTCTCAGAGTCCCCCAAAAGGCAGGCAGACATGTCAAATGGAACCCTTTCCCCCCTCTTAATATTCCACCCACCCACGACTCCCCCAGCGGTTATTGCAGGGGCTTACGTGTGATTTGTATAAGGTCGTATATTACTCCAGCAAATCCGACCAAACCTAACATTTCCTCTATCCAGCCGCCTGTCTCAGAGTCCTGGCACTCGTGCTGTGTGTGTGTATATATATGTGTGTGTGCATACCTGTGTGTTTGCATGTAGGTGTGTGCGTGCATGCGTGTGTGTATGCGTGCATGCATGTTTGTGTGTGTGTGTGTGTGTGTGTGTGTGTGTGTGTGTGTGTGTGTGTGTGCGTGCGCTATGTGCGCGTGCTACATGCGTTTTTATGTACCTCCTTTGTGTATGTGTGTGTAACACAGTGTGTAAACGTCTCAAGTGTGTAATTATTCCTAGAATGTAACCATGTCATCATGTTCACTTTATCATCTCAAATGTGTAGCTGCTGTGTGCGGTTATGTGTGTAATTCTCCTAAGTGTGGATCTGTCCTGTTATGTGTGTAATTGTCCCAAGTGTGTAATTCCCAGCAAGTTGGACTCCAAATGTAAGACTGCCTAGTGTGCAGGTAGCCGGTGTTTTGAAAAAGGGAAAACCCCGCACACATGTAATTGTGGTGCATCAACTAAAAATATATCCGGTGTTTAAAATGTGTTTTTCTTTTTTCAGCAGATTGTGAATCCTATTGCAAACCAGTGAAAGGGAATCTGAAGATCAACATGAAGAAATACTGCAAGAAAGACTATGGTGAGCGATTGAACAACTGAATGCATCCAATTTATTTATCACGCATGAAAAAAGTAGTACCCGTACTAGAACAGTGAATTATAACAGTAAATTGCCAGCCCATCAGTCCGAAACATGATTGTTAGTAGCTATAAGGTATTATATGTTATTACACTATATGTTACTGGCTTTTGTTGCTAAATAGTATTTTCAGTTAGTTTACAGTTGTGTTAGGACTGTACCTGCATAAGTTGTAATGGTTGGTTTGTCTGTGTGCCATATCAGCGGTGCAAGTCAACGTGCTGGACATGGAGACGGTGGGCGACTGGGCCAAGTTCTCGGTCAACGTGGTCTCGGTCTACAAGAGCCGCGGCGAGCCACTCAAACGGGGCGACAACGTGCTATGGATCCATATGAAGGACCTGGCCTGCAAGTGTCCCAAAATCCAGATGAGCAAGCGCTTCCTGGTGATGGGCACCAGCGAGACCGGGCCGGGGGGCCCTGGGGCCGGGGGGCCCGGGGCTGGACCAGGGGCTGCTGGGGCTGCTGCAGGAGCAGAGCGCGTAGGGCTCCTGGCCGATAAGAACAGCCTGGTCATCCAGTGGAGAGACGTTTGGACGCGGCGCCTCCGGAAGTTCCAGCGCAAAGAGAAGAAGGGCAAGTGCAGCAAAGCATGATGGGGGAGAGAGCAGCGCATCCTCAGCCAACCCCCCCATGACCCCACCCCTACTCCTACCTCCCCACGACCCCTTCCTAGCTCTCGGCTAGTTCGCAGGATAGAACACGACCCCCCTAACCCCCTAAAAACCCTGACCCCCCAAAAAAAAACGGGGTACACTGCACATTACAGAGACTGCATGTATACTGCCTGTTTAAGGACCACTTTGTGTATATTGTATAATTATTTCCTTTTTATTTTCTGTTTTAATCATGGGACTGTGACTGTCTTTTTTCTATTGGTCTGCCTTAAAAAGGGACCATTAAAAAGGGTACGAAGTGTAGGCGAGCGGATACCATTCCCTTTCTCGACAACGACAGCGAAAATGTCCACACTCCCCCACACCCCTGCCCTCTCCCATTCCCCCTCCCCATTCAGACTGCTTCAGTCCCCCCTGCCACCATGTTTTAGTGTTTTGAAGCTATCAAAGCTCACATTTCCCATTCTATTACCAGGAGTATCCATGGAGCTCAGATAATCAGAGAGAGAAACAGATTTTTTAGTGTTGTAGCAAAGTGTCCCATGCAGGGGAGAAGACAAACTGCACAACCTCAGTTCGTCTGCCTCCTCCACCCACTGTTTCACTGTCTCTAAACCCCAACCTTTCTCTACGCAACTGAGATTACTGGCCTAGAGCGGCCATTTTGTCTTGTACTCCTATTCCGTAGGTAAGATATCTGTAGACATGAACTCTCTGCAGTAGTATCTCTGGACCAGAACCCACAACCGCTGCATCCTCATCCTCAGAGGATCCTTCTAACCACAACAAAGGCTGTCCCCACAGGGGCCTTCTCCAATGCAAAACCTCACTTCTACCACCACTGCCATTACAATATATATACAATTTCAGACTGAGGCATCTGCTACTCTAGTCTAGACTATACAGCTGTTGACAGTGACCCCACCGCTCACTCACTGGTTCTACTGCTCCAGTCATAGACAGACAGTGGCACTGTTTGGACACTGGCAAACACTAAACCCTAATAATGTTTCTCTTTTATTCTATATTCATGCACTTCTGCTCTCAGATTCCTATACTTCTACAGACCCCACTGTCTCACTATCTAAGTGAAGACCCCCCCACACAAGCCTTCTCACCACGAGCAGGAAATGGAATCATGCATTACTATCTGACTCATGTGAAGAAAAAGAATATTGAGCGGGACTCCAGCAGAGTGGAAAGTAGCCAACTTCAGAACAGAACAATGCCCTTGATACTAGGGAAACTTTTGGGGGGATATTTTGCGTCATGTCTTCCACTGTTTGTTGATAGAAGGTCCTGCGGGTGTCATTGTGTGACCGATATCGTTTGTTGGTTCAATTCTATTATTTCTCTTGTCTTTTAAATGTTTGCCACTTTCGACAAAGTGTCCATTGACGGGCTAGTGATCGCTTGCCGAAAGAAGACCTCAAAATAAAGAGTGCCATTTCACGAAGAACAGACAAAGGTTGGATTAAGCTCTACCTTTTCAACTGTAGTTTATTGACAAACTGAAAGAGTCCGGAACGTTCTAGGCTACATACACACTGCCTGATTGTATTATGATGCGATAGTCTACTTCAATCCTCATGTCTTTGTATGTTTGCATGTTTGTGGTTTGGCTGGTCCGTCCGATGCGAAGCGAAAAATTTACAGTAAGCAGAGCATGGAATTAACAAATGTTAACATCACAAATCCAGAGGAAACCTCCTTAGTCATCTCCCCTCATTGGCCTTGCCGACATTTCCCTCTCTTCGTTGGCCAATAATGCATCAGCCTGTTTCTAAATTGAATCAAGAAAATGAGATAATCAGGACAAAAACGAAACCACAAGGGAGCGTATGTTTGCTCTCAAAGTTACTGTTTTGTCTTTGTCCTTAGTTCATTTTAAAAGCGTATTACGATTGATTTCAAAAATAGAACAATGTAAACACATTGTGAAGGGGTAATGCTAGCTAACTGTTAGCATGCTGACAGTAATGTCACGCTAGCGGTTGGTTGGCTGCAGTGCTATGTTTGGTTTGTCACATTTCCAAGCCCCTCAGAAGAGTGTCTCTCCCTCTCTTGTCAGGCAACATGTGTGTTTCTGTGTATTAGATACACTGCATGTCCAAAAGTATGTGGACACTAATTTGAAGGGGCGACCACATACTTTTGTATATGTAGTGTACGTGACAGTAGTAGGACAAAGGCCTTCAGTGGTGAAGGTCTTGTTTTCATTTGCTGAAAGAATGTATATAAATGAGAAAATGTCAAATGTAAAAACCGCTTAAAGACACATGGTATGATTGTACTTACTTATGAGATTATGTCGTTAAAGCTGAGAATGTAGACCGAGCGTTGTCATTCTAAAAAAAAGAAACGCTGAATGGATTTAGAAGTTGTTCACATGAAGGTCTGTCTGGTTAGATTGTAGGTTTTATGTGTAACAGTTGTGGGTCCTCCCTCATATGCATCAATGTTTGCATCATACAGTATTCATTCAACATGTCGCGTAGCACAGTGCTCTGAAAACCAATCCAAAACCAATCCATGACCAAAGTGAACTAGGTTGTTTTCCATACATTTTGGTGTAATATGTAACGTTATTTCTTAGAACAGCAAAGAGGTCAGACGGAACCACTAACATTTCAGAGTAAAAGTAGCGTTTCCTTAGAGGAATTCCCAGAGATGGAATTTCACAAAAATGCAGAACCAAATCGTCTGATTATTTATGTATTTGCGTCCATGACGAGCTGTCAAACAGGTGGTCTTACAGTAGCCACCATTTCTTGGCCTGGTATGTGGGGAAAGCATGGGCAGGTTTGATGGATGTCCAAGTTACGTGTCCAGAACCAACCCGCTTCCACGCAGGGTTATACTGCACTGTCTACAGTGCCGAGTAGCTCAAGTGTGAACCTAAACACTTCATAATACTGTATAGCCTGGTCCCAGATCTGTTTGTGCTGTCTTGGCAACTCCTACAACTCCTATGGTAATTTTCCAGAGGAGTTGGCCAGACACCACAAACAGATCTGGGACCAGGCTATGAATAATATCCAGCAAGACAAAAAAATCACTATACTTTTTCTCCCTTTACCTCAGTCTCTATTTTCTTCCTCTTTTATCTGTGCCACCCTGAATATTGGACTACAGATAACAAGCTTTACTAAACCCTGCAGATGTTATTTAGAAATTTAAACGTACCCCTCGAAAGCATTTTGTAGTCTTCCTAGGGCGAGCCACCCTGTTGCTTTACTTAACAAGCCCCACAGCTTGGCAGTGGAACCAGGATCGTAACTTGCTCTCTTTGTTCCCCTCCCGCAGTATTTATAACGTCCACAGGTGAGAGAGAGAGAGAGAGAGAGAGAGAGAGAGAGAGAGAGAGAGAGAGAGTATAAACATAATGAGATATACACAAATGGACGGTGAGGAAACGTGAGCTAAGGTTAGGGGAGTTGAAGGAGAGAGTCTGCCCATTGGGTATAATATGGACTGAAGTGCCAATACTTTTTCTGTCATTGTCTTTGTAAAGCCAGTAAGTAACAAGCCGGAGAGACAAGCTAAATTATTATACGTAGAACATTTTAAATATATATCAAAGCCCAAAATGATTGTAACAATGACTGTAGACTTACTGCTGCCAGGTGTTATGAAATATGTGAACTCTTGCTCAAGAAAGCAAAATTCTATGAAATGTCTCCCCATTTGCCAGAAGCCCCCTCCTGTCCTCATGACATTCTGTTCACAGAGTTACACTACAGAGCACCACTCACACAGACGATGTCCACCTGCCTTCTGAGGGCCGATGGGGTGTTGCCTTCCGCTCCATGCACCCCCCCTTCCTTCATCACTCGTGTTATTATGAAGTCTTCCCTGTACATTTTCCTCTGATGCAATGACCACTGACTTTTTAATCGTAAAATGACAAATAAATTATTAGTTAATGAAATTTGTGTATCGTTTGTCATTTTGAGGATTATGCAGCAGATCTAGATCAACGGCTGCATATGCTGCCATCGGGGCCCAGACCCAACTGTCCGTGTATGTGCGTTTCCATGTGTTTGGTGCATGTGCTCTTATACTGATGACTACATGGCTAGTCAAGTGGCCTGTATTGTAACCTTTCTGATTTTGGGTGCTGCACTGGGCTGAGAGTCTGATCCTGCTCTGGTGTTTTTACTCAAACTGAAGACGGGTCAGACTACAGTAGGTGGGGAGACTAGGAGGGAAGTAGGGCGGGGAGGCTGGGTGGTTCCCCACCCAGGGCAGAGCAGGAGCTGAAGCTCTGAAAATAAACAGTGGGGCAGCACCCGCTCCCCGCCAACCCTCACCTCCATCTCAGTCCCCCCACCTCCACCACACCTCAGAGGAAACCCAACACCATTGCCTGGGACATGGCAGGAAACTCCTCTCTCCTCCCCCCTCCTCTCTCCTCTTCCCCCAGCCTCCTCTCCTCTCTCCACCCTCTAACCAAACAGGCCACAGCCATCCTTTTAGTTAATTACAGGAAAGCAGTAATTTATCATTACTCTCTCTCTCACTGGACCAGAAATAGGGCCAGAGCTGAGATGAAGACAGACTGACGCTGTGACGGTCCGGATGGGACAGACTATTTTTCACGCCATTTCGATACAGCTATGACTGGAAGTGATTTTCGCAGGAGGTTAAGGAAACCATTTTCCTAAACTTATCCCAAATGATTTTAACCTGTTACGTTAATACTCCTAACCTGCTGCGTAAGTTCTAACCTGCTACGGAAAAGTGACTTCCAGTCATAGCTGTATCGTAGCGTGGAAAGAGTGGTTCTGGGTCCGGGCACACTGTGGCACGTCTCCATCTGTGACGGATGTCCATCCCACCTTACCCTGCGGCCGCCCCATCAGTCTCCAGCTCCTGTTACTCGCAGAAGGCACGGCCCTCTGGGATAGGGCTGAGATCAGACAGTCCTTCATGAATAGGGAATAGGAAATGCAGAAGGTATGGCTTGGATGTATATTTGGTCCGCTCTCCTCTCCTGTCTTCTTGTCTATCTTCTCCTTTCCTTCCCTGCTCTCCCCTTTCTTTTCAACTCACCTCCCCTGTGCTTTCCCACTCCAAGACAAGTTGGACTTGTGGTGTTCCAAAAATAAGTTACCTGTAACTCCTTCTCTTCAAGGGTATAGGATCCCCACTCCCCTCTGTTGCTGCTTTCCCAAGGGCTGGTAGACTGGCTAGACTTGGACTTATGCTCAGTCCTTCTCCACCTCCATAGGGGTGACAAATGACGTGCTGAAACCTCGCTCAGCCATAGGGGAAGTACTTGCCTGACATGACATCTCAGACACGCGCCAGTGGACCCTGGTTGGCCTCTCTGGCTACCGGCGGGCCAGCCGGCCAATCCCCTGACTGAAAACAGAGCCAGAGGCTGGGCTGAAGGCGTGGGCCCAGGGAGCACTGCTCTCACTCACAGGGAGACTGGGGGTCCATCAAAAACATCCCCATAAAGTACAGTACCCCAAATATACTGAACAAAAATACAAACTCAACATGTAAAGTGTTGGTCCCATTTTTCATGAGCTGAAATAAAAGATCCCAGAAATGTTTCATACGCATAAAAAGCTTATTTCTCAAGTGTTTTGCACAAATTTGTTTACATCCCTGTTAGTGAGAATTTTTCCTTTGCCAAGATAATCCATCCACCTGGACAGGTGTGGCATGTCAAGAAGCTGATTTAATCAGCATAATCATTACACAGGTGCACCTTGTGCTGGGGACAATAAAAGACCACTCTAAACTATGCAGTTTTGTCACACAACACAATGCCACAGATGGCTCATGTTTTGAGGGAGCGTGCAATTGGCATGCTGACTGCAGGAATGTCCACCAGAGCTTTTGCCAGATTATTTTATGTTAATTTCTTTACCATAAGCTGCCTCCAACGTTGTTTTAGAGACTGACAACCGCAGACCAAGTGTAACCACACCTGCCCAGGACCTCCACATCCGGCTTCTTCACCTGCGGGATCGTCTAAGGGGGGGAGGGGTGGCTCTGAGGAGTATTTCGGTCTGTAAAAAGCCCTTTTGTGGGGAAAAACACATGATTGGCTGGGCCTGGCTCCCCAGTGGGTGGGCCTACTGTATGCCATTCCAGGCCCACCTATGGATGCGCCCCTGCCCAGTCGTGTGAAATCTATAGATTAGGATCCAAGGAATTTATTTCAATTGACTTCCTTCTATGAAGTATAACTCAGTTAAATCTTTGAAATGGCTGCATGTTGCCTTTATATTTTTGTTCAGTGTATTGATTGATATTTTTTTTCTTTCCAGAAACTGTTTTCTATTTAGACATTCACCAGACGCAACCCTTATTAATAGAAATGGTAATATATGCTTAGTCTATGGCTTATTAACTGTTAGGTACTAGTGAATAAGCATTGAATAACAGGTTATCCTATATCCATCACTAATATCATTACAGACTCCAGCCATTTCAATCCTACATCATCTCTCAGCTCTGACATGGCTTCTTGAGGCCGGACCTTTGGGATACTTAATCGCAGCCCATGATTGGTTGAGGGCTAAAACCCCCAATAGCCCCCAATAGCTCCCGGAGTCCATACTGCTGCCCTCGACAGCGATGTGTTGACAAGACCCCCATCAGGGCCATTCACCTGGCTTACTTTGGCAAACACTCCCGCAACATGATTAAAAATAGGGCCGTTACTCTTTTCCCCTCAATTTAATAATGTTAAGAATAGGGGAGTCATTATGATTTGGGGAGCTCAACCCTGTGTGGGGGTTGGTTAAATGGAGAGTTATGGAGGTGCTAGAAAAACACGGGATTTTTTATTTTCCTTTCCGTTAATGATGTCATGTTGGTTGGGAGGATGTATGTGCGTTCGAACATTTCCCAGGTTTACCTTGGCTGTTTGATTCTGTTCAGAGATTGAACCCAGGGTCATATTCAGTAGGCACGAAAAATTAGAAAGCAGTCCAAAAGCGAGTGAAACTGGGATGTACTATCTGAACCTGTCCAATAATAAATGTTTGTTTTAGTTTTCCATTGCAAAGCATTTTGAAACAGTGTGACATTATGAACACAACCCAGGAAATGTTTGTTTTGTTTTCACTGACAACCTGGCACTAACACTTTGGCTACTACTTCTTTGACAGGTAGAACCTTCGCTTGATTCTTCTTAAAATGTATCTTTGGCGATCTTGGGCTGTAAAGCATTTAAAGAGACACCGAACATTGGTACGTGTGTTTTTCTGTTGCTCATTAAAAAACAAGATTGTGTGTGTTTCCCGACCAATTCCGCATTTGGTTACTGTTTGTCCCCCATGAGACACCGTAGACACATATTTCACTTCCTCAAAATCCCCAGAATGAATCTGAGAAATCTGTAATAAATGTTGATGTTCTGGCCGAGGATGTTTTTTTTCTTTGTGCAATTTTACATCTAACTAAGGTGTTTGGTGCAGTATTTCTCAAGTATTTTTTTTATAAAGTGTTGTGTTTTGTAAACAATCAAAAACTCTAATATCCTATGTTTCACTGAATCGTGGCTGAATGACGGCATGGATTTTCAGCTAGCGGGATATACGCTGCACCGGCAGGATAGAACAGCACACTCCGGTAAGACGAGGGGGGGCGGTCTGTGCATATTTGTAAACAGCAGCTGGTGCACGAAATCTAAGGAAGTCTCTAGATTTTGCTCGCCTGAAGTATATTGTGATAAATTGCAGGCCACACTACTTGCCTAGATAGTTCTAAGCTATACTTTTCGTGGCTGTTTATTTACCACCACAAACAGATGCTGGCACTAAGACCGCACTCAGTCAGCTGTATAAGGAAATAAGCAAACAGGAAACCACTCACCCAGAGGTGGCGCTCCTAGTGGCCGGAGACTTTAATGCAGGGAAACTTAAATCAGTTCTACCAAATCTCTATCAACATGTTAAATGTGCAACCAGAGGGAAAAAAATTCTAGATCACCTGTACTCCACACACAGAGACGCGTACAAAGCTCTCCTGCGCCCTCCATTTGGTAAATCCGACCACAACTCTATCCTCTTGATTCCTGCTTACAAGCGAAAATTAAAGCAGGAAGCGCCAGTGACTCGGTCTATAAAAAAGTGATCAGATTAAGCAGATGCTAAACTACAGGACTGTTTTGCTATCACAGACTGGAACATGTTCCGGGATTCTTCCGATTACATTGAGGAGTACACCACATCAGTCACTGGCATTATCAATAAGTGCATCGAGGACGTCGTCCCCACAGTGACTGTATGTACATACCCCAACCAGAAGCCATGGATTACAGGCAACATTCGCACTGAGCTAAAGAGTAGAGCTGCCGCTGGTGCGGGACTCTAACCTGGAAGGTTACAAGAAATCCCACTATGCCCTGCGACGAACCATCAAACAGGCAAAGCGTCAATACAGGGCTAAGATTGAATCATACTACACTGGCTCCGACGCTCGTCGAATGTGGCAGGGCTTGCAAACTATTACAGACTACAAAGGGAAGCACAGCCGCGAGCTGCCAGTGACACGAGCCTACTAGACAAGCTAAATCACTTCTATGCTCGCTTTGAGGCAAGCAACACTGAGGCATGAACGAGAGCATCAGATGTTCAGGACGACTGTGTGATCACGCTGTCTGTAGCCGACGTGAGTAAGACCTTTAAACAGGTCAACATACACAAGGCTGCGGGGCCAGACGGATTACCAGGACGTGTGCTCCGGGCATGTGCTGACCAACTGGTAGGTGTCTTCACTGACATTTTCAACATGTCCCTGATTGAGTCTGTAATACCAACATGTTTCAAGCAGACCACCATAGTCCCTGTGCCCAAGAACACAAAGGCATCCTGCCTAAATGACTACAGACCTGTAGCACTCACGTCCGTAGCCATGAAGTGCTTTGAAAGGCTGGTAACGGCTCACATCAACACCATTATCCCAGAAAGCCTAAACCCACTCCAATTTGCATACTGCCCAAACAGATCCACAGATGATGCAATCTCTATTGCACTCCACACTGCCCTTTCCCACCTGGACAAAAGGAACACCTATGTGAGAATGCTAGTCATTGATTACAGCTCAGCGTTCAACACCACAGTACCCTCAAAGCTCATCACTAAGCTAAGGAACCTGGGACTAAACACCTCCCTCTGCAACTGGATCCTGGACTTCCTGATGGGCCGCCCCCAGGTGGTGAGGGTAGGTAGCAACACATCTGCCATGCTGATCGTCAACACTGGAGCTTTTCAGGGGTGCGTGCTCAGTCCCCTCCTGTACTCCCTGTTCACCGACGACTGCATGGCCAGGCACGACTCCAACACCATCATTAAGTTTGCAGACGACACAACAGTGGTAGGCCTGATCACAGACAACGACGAGACAGCCTATAGGGAGGAAGTGAGAGACCTGGCCGGGTGGTGCCAGAATAGCAACCTATCCCTCAACGTAACCAAGACTAAGGAGATTATTGTGGACTACAGGAAAAGGAGCACCGAGCACATCCCTATTCTCATCGACAGGGCTGTAGTGGAGCAGGTTGAGAGCTTCAAGTTCCTTGGTGTCCACATCAACAACACACTAGAATGGTCCAAACACACCAAGACAGTCATGAAGAGGGCACGACAAAGCCTATTCCCCCTCAGGAAACTAAAAAGATTTGGCATGGGTCCTGAGATCCTCAAAAGGTTCTACAGCTGCAACATCAAGAGCATCCAGGTTCCATTTTGGGACCACTATTGTTTTCACTATATATTTTACCTCTTGGGGATGTCATTCGAAAACATAATGTTAACTTTCACTGCTATGCGGATGACACACAGCTGTACATTTCAATGAAACATGGTGAAGCCCCAAAATTGCCCTCGCTAGAAGCATGTGTTTCAGACATAAGGAAGTGGATGGCTGCAAACGTTCTACTTTTAAACTCGGACAAAACAGAGATGCTTGTTCTAGGTCCCAAGAAACAAAGAGATCTTATGTTGAATCTGACAATGAATCTTAATGGTTGTACAGTCGTCTCAAATAAAACTGTGAAGGACCTCGGCGTTACTCTGGTCCCTGATCTCTCTTTTGAAGAACATATCAAGACTGTTTCAAGGACAGCTTTTTTCCATCTACGTAACATTGCAAAAATCTGAAACTTTCTGACCAAAAATTATGCAGAAAAATTTATCCATGCTTTTGTCACTTCTAGGTTAGACTACTTACTGCAATGCTCTACTTTCCGGCTACCCGGATAAAGCACGAAATAAACCGCAGTTAGTGCTAAATACGGCTGCTTAGAATCCTGACTAGAACCAAAAATGTGATCATATTACTCCAGTGCTAGCCTCCCTACACTGGCTTCCTGTCAAGGCAAGGGCTGATTTCAAGGTTTTACTGCTAACCTACAAAGCATTACATGGGCTTGCTCCTACCTATCTCTCTGATTTGGTCCTGCCGTACATACCTACACGTACGCTACGGTCACAAGACGTAGGCCTCCTAATTGTTCCTAGAATTTCTAAGCAAACAGCTGGAGGCAGGGCTTTCTCCTATAGAGCTCTATTTTTATGGAATGGTCTGCCTACCCATGTGAGAGACGCAAACTCGGTCTCAACCTTTAAGTCTTTACTGAAGACTCATCTCTTCAGTGGGTCATATAATTGAGTGTAGTCTGGCCCAGGAGTGTGAAGGTGAACGGAAAGGCTCTGGAGCAACGAACCGCCCTTGCTGTCTCTGCCTGGCCGGTTCCCCTCTTTCCACTGGGATTCTCTGCCTCTAACCCTATTACAGGGGCTGAGTCACTGGCTTACCAGGGCTCTTTCATACCGTCCCTAGGAGGGGTGCGTCACTTGAGTGGGTTGAGTCACTGATGTGATCTTCCTGTCTGGGTTGACGCCCCCCCCTTGGGTTGTGCCGTGGCGGAGATCTTTGTGGGCTATACTCGGCCTTGTCTCAAGATGGTAAGTTGGTGGTTGAAGATATCCCTCTAGTGGTGTGGGGGCTGTGCTTTGGCAAAGTGGGTGGGGTTATATCCTTCCTGTTTGGCCCTATCCGGGGGTGTCATCGGATGGGGCCACAGTGTCTCCTGACCCCTCCTGTCTCAGCCTCCAGTATTTATGCTGCAGTAGTTTATGTGTCGGGGGGCTAGGGTCAGTTTGTTATATCTGGAGTACTTCTCCTGTCCTATCCAGTGTCCTGTGTGAATTTAAGTATGCTCTCTCTAATTCTCTATTTCTCTCTTTCTTTCTCTCTCTCGGAGGACCTGAGCCCTAGGACCATGCCTTAGGACTACCTGACATGATGACTCCTTTCTGTCCCCAGTCCACCTGGCCGTGCTGCTGCTCCAGTTTCAACTGTTCTGCCTGTGATTATTATTATTTGACCATGCTGGTCATTTATGAACATTTGAACATCTTGGCCATGTTCTGTTATAATCTCCACCCGGCACAGCCAGAAGAGGACTGGCCACCCCACATAGCCTGGTTCCTCTCTAGGTTTCTTTCTATGTTTTGGCCTTTCTAGGGAGTTTTTCCTAGCCACCGTGCTTCTACACCTGCATTGCTTGCTGTTTGGGGTTTTAGGCTGGGTTTCTGTACAGCACTTTGAGATATCAGCTGATGTACGAAGGGCTATATAAATACATTTAATTTGATTTGATTTGATCAAAGTTCTCTCTACTACCGCATTGCAAGCGGTACCGGAGTGCCAAGTCTAGGACAAAAAGGCTTCTCAACCGTTCTTACCCCCAAGCCATAAGACTCCTGAACAAGTAACCAAATGGCGACCTAGACTATTTGCATTCTGTGCCTCCCCCCCCCAACCCCTCTTTTACACTGCTGCTACTCTCTGTTTATCACACAGCACATTGGCTAACCGGGCTATCTGCATTGTGTCCCGCCACACACCACCCCCCAACCCCTCTTTTACGCTACTGCTACTCTCTGTTCATCATATATGCATAGTCACTTTAACCATACCTACATGTACATACTACCTCAATAAGCCTGACTAACAGGTGTCTGTATATAGCCTTGCTACTGTTATTTTCAAATGTCTTTTTACTGTTGTTTTATTTCTTTACTTACCTACACACACACACACACACACACACACATACCTTTTATTCACACTATTGATTAGAGCCTGTAAGTAAGTATTTCACTGTAAGGTCTACCTACACCTGTTGTAGTCGGCGCACTTGACAAATAAACTTTGATTTGATTTGAGCTGCTGTCCACTCTGCTATTGGATAGAGCACGATCACCGCAGTTGTTCACCCCATGTTAGTGGACAAATGGACGTTGTCAAATCAAAACCCCAACCTTTACCTGATGTGACGCACAGATGTTCCAAACTCTGTTTTAGATGAGACAAAAAGTATTCTATTTACACTTACAATTTTGACACTAGAATAACTGTTTCTGTTTCTGACTATCAATGCCACATAGACCGTTTTCAAAGGGATCCGTTCCTTTTTAAAGGCAGTCCCCCTTTAAGTGAGAAACAGTGAACACACTCTTACGCCATGTTGGAAGACCACCTTAGTGTTCCATTTGGAAGACCACCTTGGTGTTCCATGTTGGAAGACCACCTTGGTGTTCTATGTTGGAAGACCACCTTGGTGTTCCATGTTGGAAGACCACCTTGGTGTTCCATGTTGGAAGACCACCTTGGTGTTCCATGTTGGAAGACCACCTTGGTGTTCTATGTTGGAAGACCACCTTGGTGTTCCATGTTGGAAGACCACCTTGGTGTTCTATGTTGGAAGACCACCTTAGTGTTCCATTTTGGAAGACCACCTTGGTGTTCCATGTTGGAAGACCACCTTAGTGTTCCATGTTGGAAGACCACCTTAGTGTTCCATTTTGGAAGACCACCTTGGTGTTCCATGTTGGAAGACCACCTTAGTGTTCCATGTTGGAAGACCACCTTGCTGTTCCATGTTGTAAGACCACCTTACTGTTCGCCAGGTTAGGAGGTGGGCTGGAGGAGAGAGGGGTTTCCTGGGAAAAACCCACGTTAAGTGGGTGACTGCATGGTGAGGCCAGACACTCTGGTGAGGGAGAGGGTTGCTGCTTCTTAGAGGGGGGAACGGTGCTGGGCGGATTCATGCCAAATCTCCCCCTGCTCTCACACACACACACACACACACACACACACACACACACACACACACACACTTGGGGGCCATAGAGGGGGGGTTAACCGATCACGCTTTCATAACCTGCCAAACCAGCTTCATTGGGCTTAAATGGGACCTCATTACCACTCGGCTTCAAAGCCAAACAATGGTCTTTTTCAGCATGGTGCCTGTGTGTGTTTCACTTATACCTTCACTCTTTTTCATTCTATTTTTCAGTCTCCCACTTTCTCTTCCCCTTTTCCTCTACCCCCTCACTCTCTCACCTTTTTCTTCTCCCTATCTTCCTTCTCCTTCTCTCAGTGTCCTTGGGGTGTGTGTGTGTGTCCAAGTGTGCGTGTGTCCTTGCACTCGTGTATTTGTGTGCGTTAGCAGCATACATACATGCATGTATGTATTCAAGTGTATTTGTGGGTCATGTAATATTATAGACCCCTGGAAACCGCAAAAAATGTGGTGAGAAGTCCGTACGGACCCAAGTCATAAATATGCAGTGTCTCCTCCCTCTCTATCACTCTCTCTTTCTCTCTCATGGTCCACATCTCTTCCTTTCTTCCCTGAGTAAAAGCAGCTGCTGTCCACTCAAGACACCCTTGTTCTCTCTGCAACTTGACAAGATGCATGACGATGACCACACCTCTGTTCACACATCTGTCCTCCTTCAATTTTCCATCTTTCCATTTCAGAAACCTTGAAAAACGTTCTATGCATTTTTTCTCTCTCTCAGAGGCATCCCTACAAACCCTGTCATTCCACCCAGTGAACCAACGCAATCCTCACGGGCCTCCGAGCCATGCTAATAATGTCATCGTTCTTCGACAGTTTTCCCTACACAACCGAACAATGTCTGTCGCATTAAGGTGACTCTGGGTACAAAACTCGAGTCTGTGTTCCTTTGTTGGGCCTCTTTTAATAGAGAAACAAATGTTATTGAGCTATTGAGTGAGTGAAAGTGAGGAGAAATGTGAGTAATTTAAAACCGGTGTGGTCCTATGAGGGTTTTGATAAGCGCATTGTATACCAGAGGCTAGTTCTGTCCTAATCCTGTCCTCAGCTTTGTGTTTGATTGGGTACTGTTGAAAATGGGGATGAGTCTGCCTCTTCAAAGCCTGTAACATTAGAGGTTTGTGTGTGTGTGTGTGTGTGTGTGTGTGTGTGTGCGTGCGTGTGTGCGTGCGTGCGTGCGTGCGTGCGTGCGTGCGTGCGCGCGCTTGCATGCCTGTAGTTTTTCAGACTGGTTGACTTGTGCTGGTCATATTTCTATTACTTGACCCATTACAGCCTATCCAGAACTGTCATCTACAAATTGCTCTAGTTAGAGAATTCTCAACTTGGCTTGGAGAAAATGTGCAATTACTGGTCTTCCATGTTTGGTACGTGCGGGCACACTTCTACCTCTCCTGATATTAATCCCTCTAACACTTTTGGGTGTTTGCTTTGGCAGAGAGCAGTCACCCAGGGTTGAGAGCTTAAGCGGCCATCTTGTTTTGGGTAAAGATTTGGGTCCGGATCAGAGAGTGGACCTGGCTTCGTTTCTACCAGCCTCTGGATAGAGAGAGGCACAAACAAAGCCAAACAGACTGCACTCACTCACACTCTCTAAAAACATAAGGTGGTTTGGACCAGAAGAGAGAAGGAGAGAGAAAAAGAGAAATAATCGATCTGTGACTTTTTCCGCTGTGAAGCTGACCGTCAGATGAGGTGCCAAGGGTTAAAAGTGACTTGGAACTTCAGAAAATGAAATACGGAGGAAACCCAAAAACAAAGGATGATAAAACCGTCACGTAACACAGCTTTAGATAATATGTTAGTTTCAACTCCGGAACCCATGTTTTATTCAAATACTTGAAATATCATGAAAGACAAAATGGTGGACTACAAGAATAAACAATACCATTTGGAGGAGGTTCATTTTGTGTTGGATGGATTGGAAGTGTTGCTAGTTGGCCTTCTTTGGGAGCCAGGACATTTAGATGCGTATGTGTAATTTAACAGTGAATAACTAGACGTGGTCATCTCACAGCCATTTCTAACTAAATCTGGCTCACTTTAGAACTGATAGTAGGAGTGAATAATTTATTCTCTCATCTGCGGGACATCTTCTATCTGACCAACATCTTGGCAACATCTAGAGCGATGTTCAAGTGCGTGCGTGTTTCTCTGCTCTCAAGGACAGCATGGTGTTCCATAAAGAAGAGCCAGAGATGAATTGTGTTGACAATACCTCTTTTGCCCGATGACTGCACGGGAAAGGAATCCAACTCTAAAGTGGTGCCTCATCTCATCTTAGATCAGAACCATGCAGTTGAGTTATGCTAAAAACATTTCTGTCCAATTCCCAACATTGTGCCGAACATCTCCTTCAGTGCTCAAATGCACTATATCTCTGTCATCTAAAGTTTCTAATCAATTCGTCGTGTCTGACTTGACTCTTTGACTCTTTCGGTTCCAAGTCAAACAAAATCACTCTAAGCAACTCACTTTCCATCTCTCTGTCTGTCTGTCTGTCTGTCTGTCTGTCTGTCTGTCTGTCTGTCTGTCTGTCTGTCTGTCTGTCTCTCTCTCTCTCTCTCTCTCTCTCTCCATCTCTCTCTCTCCGTCTGTCTTTCTTTCTTTCTCTCTCTCTTTCCCCCTCTCTCTCTGTTTCTCTCTGTCTTTCTTTCTCCCCCCCTCTCTCTCTTGCTCTCTCTTAAACTATTCACCCCCCTACTTATAATAAAAACATTGACTTAAGTGCTTCCTCTGTTTTTATCCCTCCTTGACTTTTCTATGCTATTGTAGAGAACATCACATTGCTTGCTTAGCGAGTACCACTTTCTCCTGATACAGTTCATATCGAGGCCCGAACCCAGGAACACTTCATGCTGAGGAATGAGTGACCCAGATTTCCATCCGCTACATTCACCCCCCCCAGATCTGGGTCAGGGCACCATTGATAAGGACATCACACCACTTCCTACTAATTCAGCTCATACAGAGGTTCAAACCCACGACCTCCGCTTACAAACACACATGATCGCAGCTGCTGAAGCATCTTACCCAGTCGCGTCCCCTGAAAAGCTAGCTATTCAGCAGCGCAAGTGTAGACACTTCAGGCTGAGGAGTGAGTTTCACAGATCTCCATCTGCTACACTATGCTATGCTATTCTATGCTATGCTTTGCTATGCTGGTCCATGCATCAGGCCCATCTGTTGGCGTTTACCGGCAGCTCTCCCGCCCCCGAACTGATCTCCGGTCCACATTAACCAGGCTAATTTGTCTGCCAAAGCCCACTCTGATTGCTACCATGTGATGTCCTGTGAAAGGTGAGGGATGCCTACATATCTGTAGAGTGAAAGAGGGCTAGAAAGAAAGGTGGAGAGAATAAGAAAAAAGACAGATGACATGAAAGAAAAAGGAGAAAGAGATAGAGGCAGAGAGAGACAGAGACTCATAAAAGAGAGTAGAACATGACCTGTGCCGTTTCAGGTTCCTTGTTTAAGGGACTGAGCTTAATCTCCCAGATACAGCTGAGACAGAGAGATGAGAGCAGACTGATATCTCATCTGGCGCTCCTCTGAGACCATCTCGGTCACGTGTCTGTCTGTCTGGGAGTCTAGAAGCAGGCTGGGATCATGGACGACCACACAGATGGGAACAATACACTATCTCTGACTTCAAGCCTCTGAGATACCCAAATCCCCAGATTCCCAGTCCCTCTATCCTTTAACGAGTCAAAGACCAGGACACTCTCCCATACAGTGCGCACCACAGGGGAGGATCCGGATGATGAGCTTTGTCCATGCGACATGCGGGCGGGGGGGGGGGGCGCTCATGCGGATGGAGGCCCGCATGGATAAAGAAGCTCAGGGGGGTAGTTCCTTCTTCGTGGAGGAATCCTATGGTGTGTGCTGCACTCTACACAGTAGAGCCTCTCTTCCTGTGAAACACTGTACAGACTCGCCCCGAAAAAACAGGAAGATGCGGAAGATACCCTTAGGCACACAGACCTAGGATCAGCTTACCCTCCATAAATCTTAACCTAAACCATTAGGGTTAGAAAATGGCTGAACTGTCCTGAGATCAGTGGCTAAGGGCAACTTCCTCTCTCGTCCCTTCACCACCATGGGAAGACCACTGCATTCAGTCAGAGCTCCACGTCCAAGCAGTAAGACTCTTCTCAGCTAACCCACACCAACCCAAACCGCTTGGGGCTGAACAGCAGACATGACTTGGCTTGGGGCCTGTTGCTCCAGGCCTGTCCGTTTATCCAGCCCTATACCACTATAGTATACCCAGGGTCCCATCATTACTAATGAGAGCTGCCGCCCCATTACTCGTCCACCGATGCCAAGATCGGACATAGGACTGCGGTTCACAAATATGCCGATTTAATGTTTAAAACAGCCAGTTCGCATGTCCAGGTAGTGAGAGTACTGTAAGTCAACCGTTTTGAGTCAAAACAGAAGTACTAGGGAAGAGGAAGTCAAAATCGACATCAAATATATCTCGCACTGACAGTGACAACAAACACATTCAGTCCTGGATTTATAAACGTAATAATTAATCCAAATAATCAATGGTGGACCAGATGCAGGCCTGATGAGAGTGAGAGAGGAACATTTTTAAAGGGAATAATTCCCTGGGGGACCAGAAGCATGCCCCCTTTCAACAGAGGAAGTCCTGGACAACTGTGGGCCTTGTGTGTGCCAGGGAAAGCAGGAGTCAGGCTCTAGGTTCAACAACACGGGCACCTGTGAAAATACAGACGGCGCACCAACGTATCAAACCAAATAAACCCACCTTGGCGCGGAGCGAGGGGGCGCACTTTGATGACAGATGCCACTCGCTGGTCGCGCCCGAGGCCAATAAACCAGGATATACAGCGCTGGCAGGATGAGAGGTGGCGAGTGCTAGCAATGCTAATGCTAGTTTTTTTTCTTCACACTGTAGCGTCCGAGCATTCCGTCTCTCCACACACAGATGCTACATTTAGGCTAATGCTAGTTGTAGCTTAGCTGATTCACCTGTCACCATTAACAAAGCTCTTCTCACACAGCTAACACGACCGTTCAGTCATCCGTCATTTAACCACAACTTAGTGTGAATGATAGCATTGATTTAAGCTAACATTGACTTCATGACATAATAGCTCATTTGTTTAAGGGTGGTTTGCAGACTGTTGTAACTTGTGTACAGTATGTAATTTCCAGCAGCTGGAGCATGGTGGACACACTGTCCGACACACTGCAGTGGAATAGCGGAAAGCCTGTTTCCTCCTCCTCCCCTTCCCTTTTCCTCTTTTCCTCCCTGTTTGGCTTGTGTCTCCTTCAGGCCAGGCCACATTAAGGGCCGCGGCTTTAGATTCTACAACCCTTAGGCCCAGAGCACGGAGGAAGGAAGGCCTCGGGTTTAGCTTGGCACCCCAAGCCTCCAACCGCCACACCAAGACGTCGCCAGCTGTGCCAGCTGCGACCGCCAGCTGCTCGAAACCAGAGGCCAAGCCAGACTGGCAGCCTGAACGTCCTTGGCGCGGCCCGTGCCCTTTTCCCTCTCTCCCATTGAGTGGCCATAATGAGAAATTCCTGCAGGCTAAAAGGTTGATGAGTTTTGGACCGGTGCGCTGTGCCGGTAAATCGTTACTTTTGAGGACCTAAAGCGCAGGGAAAACAGGTACCTCATTGTGAAAACACGCGCGACTGGTCGAACGATCAATACCCAGAGACCTCGGCGCGGCCAGCCCTCGTAACCAGACTTTTAAAGCTTTTCCTCTTTTTAATGCTGAGGTTTGGGCCCAGTGCTCGGGAAGTTTGATCCTACTTTATTCCACACCAGCACATTGTTTCCATAATAACTTAATGAATCTGCTAAGGTTTCTTTTGCACGTCGGAAGCGAAGCTCGACTTAGGTAATGAATGGGGGTTGTGGGTTTTTGTTGTGAGTTTTGTTACTGCGTACTGGGGATCGAGGACACTAGCTTCACTAATCATTGCTAGTTATTCTCATTACACGAAGCGATTAGCTAGATTGGGGTGCTTTCATTCGGCTTGGGTTCTGTTGGAGTCTGCTGAGCCAGTGAACAAGAGGGCAGTTCCCCCGAGTCACTTACGACCGCAATGGATTCTTCAGCCTAAACTATTTGCTTTGATGTGTCTGGCCAGATGACCCGTGGACTTCACACATTGGAGGAAAAAAAACCCAGAAATGATAAAAATGCAGGCACAAAAAAAAGAAAAACACACAATACAACACAAATAATATTCCTATCTGAGCCATGGGACTGTCAGTAAGAAGCAATCAAGTGAATCTGTGAATGGCCGCCCCAGCAGAGCACAGCACACCTGTACCGGCTATTCCAGACTCAGGGATGAGGGGGGCTCTTCTCGCCCAGGTGCCTGAGGGAGAGGGTGTGAGGAGAAGTCTTTGTATCATCAAAGAGGGAGAAAGAGAGAAGGACAGAAATAAGGAAAAAAGAAAGAAAGAAAGAAAGAAAGACAGAAAGAGAGAAAGAAAGAGAGAGAGAGAGGACAGAAAGAGAGAGAGAAAGAGAGAGAGAGAGAGAGAGAAAGAAAGAAAGCACCACGGATCATTCTTCAGAATAAGGAGAATTTGATGGCTTGGGAGTGCTACTTCAGAATGCCAGCAGTGTTATGGGCTGGTACCTTAAGGTTCTCGGTGACACTTGCCTTGAGGTTAGGACACCTACTTCATGGTAACATACTCATACCCCGTCTCAGATGTTTATATGTCCCATTGACGCAAGAAAGTCACTTGTCACAGAGATGAGGCAGTCTTATAGGTCATAAAAATCACTCCAACCTTCACCGGTATACTATACCAATATGAAGAAACACTTAACTTTGCCATTCAATCTCTATCCAGCCGCCATCTTGCCAAAAGACCTCTACAAATGATGGTTACCTTAGGAGGTCAATCTCCCAATCACCCCCAGCCCTCCTGGCCTGGCTCAGGCATTAGGAATGTGTGCCATGGTGCCGTGAAGAAGTTATGTTTATTGTTTCAGGAGAGAGGTGAAGAGAGGGGAGATGTGTGTGTGTGTGTGTGTGTGTGTGTGTGTGTGTGTGTGTGTGTGTGTGTGTGTGTGTGTGTGTGTGTGTGTGTGTGTGTGTGTGTGTGTGTGTGTGTGTGTGTGTAATAACAACCAGGTGAGAAGAGCTTCGTAAGCCCCGTGGAATGTGACCGATTCTTAAAAACAAGGGATTAGAAAGGTGGAAAAGAGAGAGAAAGAGGAGAAAGAGAT
The DNA here is from genome assembly GCF_034236695.1 of Oncorhynchus nerka. Classification (NCBI taxonomy): domain Eukaryota; kingdom Metazoa; phylum Chordata; class Actinopteri; order Salmoniformes; family Salmonidae; genus Oncorhynchus; species Oncorhynchus nerka. The sequence goes on from NC_088418.1 coordinate 26,030,103, forward strand.
TGAAATGCATTGTTGTTTACTCGCTGTTATTAAAGGTCACAACTGTAGTTCACCTCTTGAGAATGATCGTTGCACGCAAAAACAGATCTACTGAACCGAGGGCCGTGCTCAACTGCGCTCTCAGCCTATCAGATCTGTCCTCTGCCTCTGTGAACAGACTGTAGTTTCTCTGGCCTAGTAGTCTGTCTTTTCATCTAAACTAGGACCTCTTCTACCCTCCTTAACTGTCTTGCACTGGGGTCAGGTGAGTCTGCCGAACTAAAATCAGCGAAAGGACACATTTCAGACTTCCACAAAGACCTATTAGTTTGCGGTGCGGACACAGGAGTATGCAGTAGTATTACACTGAGGGTGGGGTAGAACAGGCCAATGGTAAGGGGAAGGTGTTGAGCTACAACGCAGCTAACGCCAGGGCTACAATAACCCCAGTGGTTAGCACCTTTCATCAGTTGCTAGGAAAACCTACAGCGTGTCGGGTGGGAGGCGGAGGCACATGGGATTTAATTCAATAATTATTTAGCAACAGCATTTGAATAGACTTCTGATTCAACTGCTATGATTACCTAGCAGCCTTGTATTTCGCATTCAAAAAATTGTGTTTTTATCTCAAATTCTGCTGTTTCTTCTATTGTAAATTTGCAATTCCCAAAGAATGAACGGTATGACTATTACATGCAGGCATTTATCATTCAGAGTAGGCCCTTTGGCTACATTATTAGTAAGCAGTCGTTTATCTCTTACCTTATCTACTAGCAATGAGTGTGCATTTATTGCAAATCAAGAAAAGAATCACTTTCCTCCACCCTTATTCCTGTCTTTTAATGACCCGTTATTATTTTACTCCATTACATCCCGTTGCCAATAACACAAATCAGTGTGACATCTCAGGGGCCCAAAACAAACGTGGATTCCGACCATTTCCCCATCAACTGTTCCTGCTAGTGTATACTCTTGCCATTATGGATGTGTACTGCTAATGTCCCGAAAACAAGAGATTAGCCAAGTATAATCACATGCCTTTGTCGGCAGACTATTTTTGACATTTCTTTTCGGCGTAATGCATGCGTTCTCTCATTTTTCTCATCGTCTTTAACTGCCGACACATGCTTTCAATTACGGGACCATCTGGTTCTCCGCCGACGGACCCAAAAAGATGGAAAGTTACAAGAGCGTGCACACCCACGGTTTTATACCTGAGAGGTAACCTCTCCCTGAGGAGGACAGACATTTGATGGAGCCTGAGACTCCAGAGAGAGAGCGCGAGAGACTTGAAGGGAAGGAGAGAGAGAGAGAGAGAGAGAGAGAGTGAGAGACGTGGAGAGAAGGAGTGGGAGAGAAATAGAGGGATAGTGAGAGGGAGATGGAAAGTGATTCGCTTGGAGTGATTTTGTTTGACTTGGAACGGTTAGACACCATTACGAAACTTTAGATGACAGAGACGATGAATTTGAGTACTAAAAACATTATATGTTCTGCACAGGAACATACTTCTTGTGCCTCATGCAACAGAAACAGTTTCGTAAAAAAAAAAATGTAGCATCACCTCAAATGTAACAAATGTACCATTGATTACATTATTATTGGTCTGCGATATCTTCAATCAATTGACGTTTGAGTTGGACACCTAACGACACCATTATAAATCCTCAGTACCTAGCTCAACAACCTTCTCACCTCACCCTTTGTACAGTCCCTTCCCGGCTAACAACAAACATTGCCACATCTTCAGAGAACGCTCCCTTAAGTCTCATTAGGTCATTGCCTAATGTCTTCATAGGAATGTTCTGGTGATGTGGAAGGACTGTTTCCAAGAGACCATTCCCTTAATGTCGAACAAACTTACCCAGAACGTGGTTAACACGTTCTCAGAATATTCAATGTTAATGAACGTTTCATTGGAACGTAAAGCAAGAATGTTCAGGTGTCCATTTTTTTCTGGGGGTTTAGGAGTATATCTCATCGACGTCACGGACTCACACCAAACACACATGGTTGCCAGGTTCTAAACATATACCGTAAGATATTAACTTTATGGACCCATTCCATGGGACTTTGCAAGAATGTTCATGTGTCCAGTTTACTGAGGGTTAGGAGAATTTTTGCCATCAACGTTATGCCAAACACACACAGAACATGGTTGCCTTGTTCTCAGAATATAAAATATGGAATGTTAACCTTTTTGCTGCAGTGGGCTAAATCATGGTCACACAGAGTTTTTTTTCCGGTCGTCTTTAACAAATCTACTTTGAAACAAAAGCATCTCACACACATGGTTATGGGCTTATAAAACAGAAGACACCTGTAAAAGAAGTCACTTTGCATCCCAATATGACACTTTATATACATCACAGAAGACGGACAAATAACAAAGCTGCTTGACATAGAAACACAGGATTTTATCCATTTTTTTGCATTAAAAAAAATGGTTTATTAATGATGAAATTATGAAAGACATTCATAATATTCCACCAATGAGGCCACTAGGTCATTTGACTGCAGGAAAAGGCTACTAGGAATACGACTTTAAGATCGCGAAAACGTTTATCATATATGTCAGATGTCAATACTGGCTGATGTCAAAACACAGTAAGTTGTCTTCTCTCGAATGAGTCTTTTTTTTTTTTTTCACCCAATTTCGTGGTATCCAATTATTAGTAGTTACTGTCTTATCTCATCGCTACAATTCCCGTACGGGCTCTGGAGAGACAAAGGTCGAGAGCCATGCGTCCTCCGAAACACAACACAACCAAGCCGCACTGCTTCTTAACACAGCGCGCATCCAACCCGGAAGCCAGCCGCACCAATGTGTCGGAGGAAACACCGTACACCTAGCAACCTGGTCAGCGTGCACTGCGCCCAGCCCGCCACAGGAGTCGCTAGTGCGCAATGAGAAAGGATATCCCTACTGGCCACAAACCCTCCCTAACCCGGACAACAGTAGGCCAATTGTGCATCGCCCCATGGACCTCCCGGTCGCAGGCCGGCTGCGACAGAGCCTGGGCTTGAACCCAGAGTCTCTGGTGGCACAGCTTAGACCACTGCTCCACCCAGGAGGCTCTCTAATGAGTCTTTGATCATATTTTTGCGTTATTCCTACCTCGATACGTTTTTCATTTAACATAGGGTCTAACACATTTCTCCTATTTGTCTGCCTCTTTAGTCCAGAGTGCATTGCGAATGTCATACTCTGCTCTGCGAGGCACATCGATCTGCAGGTTGAACATGGTGAGATTGTAGACTCCTAAATTGATTGTGCAGTTTGTTTAGGCGATTGTACAGCTAACTAGCCACTTTGCGTGCTGATATTGACTTTGGTGTTATTGTGTGTAGCTAGCTACGTAGCTACAGTTGCTAGGAAGGCAGCCAGCCCATAGGGGGAGCATTGCATTGTGGGGTTTGTAGTCAACTCGAGCTGCAAGAGATTTCCACAATTTTCACATTTTGCTACCAACCTTATTATAATGACAAAATTGGACATTTTTTCCCAAAACATATTGTTCTCACATACGAGTGTTATGTAACACTGTAAATTATAGGAATGAGTGGTTTTGGGTGGATTGTTCCTTGAACGGAATGTTCTCTAACAACAAAACATTCTAACATACACTACACAATCAAAAGTATGTGGACACCTGCTCGTCGAACATCTCATTCCAAAATCATGGGAATTAATATGGAGCTGGTCCCCCCTTTGCTGTTATAACAGCCTCCAATCTTCTGGGAAGGCTTTCCACTAGATGTTGGAACATTGCTCCGGGGACTTACTTCCGTTCAGCCACAAGAGCATTAGTGAGGTCGAGCAGTGATGTCAGGCGATTAGGCCTGGCTCGCAGTCGGCGTTCCAATACATCCCAAGGTTGTTTGATTGGGTTGAGGTTAGGGCTCTGTGCAGGTCATTCAAGTTCTTCCCCCCCGATTTTGACAAACCATTTCTGTATGGACCTCGCTTTGTGCATGGGTGCATTGTCATGCTGAAACATGAAAGGACATTCCCCAAACTGTTGCCACAGAGTTGGAAGCACAGAATTGTCCAGAATGTCATTGTATGCTGTAGCGTTAAGATTTTCCTTCACTGGAACTAAGGGGCCTAACCCGAACCATGAAAAACAGCCACAGACCATTATTCCTCCTCCACCAAACTTTACAGCTGGCACTATGCATTGGAGCAGGAAGCGTTCTCCCGGCATCCTCCAAACCCAGATTCATCCGTTGGACTGCCAGATGGTGAAGTGTGATTCATCACTCAAGAGAACATGTTTCCACTGCTCCAGAGTCCAATGGTGGCGAGCTTTACATTACTCCAACCGATGCTTGGCAATGCGTATGGTGATCTTAGGCTTCCTATGGCTGCTCGGCCATGGAAACCCATTTCATGAAACAACTTCGCGGCTGAGCCGTTGTTGCTTCTAGACGTTTCCACTTCACAATAACAGCACCAGTGGACCAGGGCAGCTCTAGCAGGGCAGAGATTTGCCAAACTGACTTGTTGGAAATTCTACGACGGTGCCATGTTGAAAGTCACTGAGCTCTTCAGTAAGGCCATTCTCCTGCCAAGGTTTGTCTATGGAGGTTGCATGGCTGTGTGCTCAATTTTATACACCTGTCAGCAACAGGTGTGACTGCAAATAGCCGAAGCCGCTCATTTGAATGGGTGTCCACATACTTTTGTATATATAGTGTACATACAATGTTTCCCTAACTAACAGAAACCTGGACGCTCAAACACCCGGGGAACATTATGGGTAAGGTTACAAAAATGTTACCTCTCCCTATAATTGTTAGATGGGTTCCGTCTTGCCCCCCGTTTATTTGTCTGTAATATCATGTACCACAAGGGTTGCTGCTGTCTCTGTCTCAGAGCCTTTCTCCCACGACAGTGGCAGGGGGATATCAGCCCCACAGCCGCACACATACCTGTGGGCTACCTAGCGCCGGGATCACAAATACAGAGATAGAGACTACATTCCTTCTTCTCCTGCTGCTGTTGCCACCACCACCTGCCTGCCTTTCCTCGCCCGTCGAATGCAGGAACGCGATCGCGGAACACAACGCTACCACAACGTTGCACCAGCCCCCGGACAGCTGCAGCCCAGGTGGCAACTCCGAGAGGCAGTGAAAGTCACCCAGGGTCCCTCACCCACTGCTCTATACTCTATGACATTCCCAGATGGTCTACACACATGCATGAGCTCACACAACCTCCACATTCATCCCCATACTTCCCACTAGTAACAGATGAATATGAATCAAATTGATATCTCCATTTGGACAATCTTCTCTTAAGCATATATTCAGATGAAAGTCCTGGGTAAATTGGCCACAGTAGCATGATAACATTATATTCATGACTTTATTAAACAGGAAGACGGAAGATTTCTCATCCATGTAGTAAGTCAATGACTTGTGGAGCTCTGCTCTGTTTAGTACAGAGGCAATGACCACATCTAGTGAAGGAGACAGTTTAACATCTGTCGTTTACTTTCCTGTTGCTCTTTAGATATTTCTAGCCCTTCTTGCAATGATACTGCTCTCTTTATCTCCCAGAACCTCTACCTCCCCACCTCTTCACCCCCAAATGGAGGGAGGGGTGGGGGGGGCAGCCGGACTCATTTAATGCATCTTCAGGCCTGTAAAGACCCTTAAGAGAGGCACACCTGAGCCGGTTCGTAAAAAACCCCGGTTGGAAAGGGCTCGTGCAGCTGCCTTTCTGTCTGCAGCCGATTCAGTCCTTATTACAGGCTGGCTTTTCTCCTTCCTCTCCTAGTTACCCTCCTGCCCCTCCACGATCACCCCCCCACCTCACTCCCCATCTTCCCAAGTCCACCTCAGTATCTCTCACTGTCTCTCCCTCTATCTATGACCCCGTGTCTATGACCCTGTGTCTATGACCCTGTGTCTATGATCCTGTGCCTATGACCCTGTGTCTGTCACGTACATACATCCTACTATCCACCGCGCCACTCCGTTATGTGTCCCCCCCTTCGTGACCTTTGTCTTTGGTTGTCTGTAGGTCACCCGCCCCCTTCCCAAACCATACACACACCACTTTGTCTTTCTCTCTTCCCAACCCTTCATTATATACTCCTTCCCCTTTCCCTGAATTTCCACTTGTATCTGTCTAAATATTCCTCTCTGCCCACCTAAATGTATATACACAATCACACACACACACACACACACACACACACACACACACACACACACACACACACACACACACACACACACACACACACACACACACACACACACACACACACACACACACACACACAAACATGTTTATTTTACTATTCTTGTGGGGACCAAACCATTTATTCCCATTCAAAATCCTATTTTCCCTTAACCTTAACCCTAACCATAACCATAACCCTTAACCTAACCTTTACCCTAAACTTAACCGTAACCCCAAACCACTAACCCTAAGTCTAACCCTAACCCTAATTCTAACCCTAACTCTAAATCTAACCCTTAAACTTGTATAGTGCACTAGCCCTATGGGCCCTGGACAAATGTAGTACACTATAAAGGGACTAGGGTGCCACGTGGGACATAGCCTGTGTCAGTCAGTGGTAATGAACTCTGGGTGGTTGGTGGGAGGTGAGCCTGTCCTTTGGGAACTCTCCCAGTTTTCTTTTAATTATTCCTACCTGAGACCACCAGGCCAATCTCCCACTATCACAATTAAGCTCTCTTTTTCAGCGTATTCAGGAGGAAGCGGCATTCCAGGGAATTAGAGTCGATTTCACTTGGCCTCCAGTACTTTTTGGGAATACTTGGACAGAAAATGTACTCTCCTATCTATCTGAATCTACTTTCCCCCCAACATGGAACCAGTCTAGCATTCAGTTATTTCCCCAACATTTTTAGATCCTTTTCAACTCAATTAAATACAACTTTATTGGTCCCCTCAGGGCAATTTAGATGACATGGTCAGAGCACTGAAGATTAGATACCAGGCCTGTATTCATAAAGCGTCTCAGAGGCTATGTTTAGACAGGCAGACCAATTCAGATATTTTTTTCAATAAGTGCTCTTTTGACCAATCCGATCAGCTCTGAAAATGTGACTGGTCAAAAGACCAATTAGTGGAAAGAATATCAGAATTGGGCTGCCTGTCAGAGTAGTACTAGTCTAGAATCAGATCTCCCCTCTTATTCATCATCATTTAAAAGGCAAACATCCTCGATCACTCCTACTCTCAGACACTGTGAATAAGGGTGTGGTATGACTGTGATTTTGGGTGGCAAGAGAAATGTCCACAGATATATATAGTACCATACCCAACCACATCCCAGTACCTAAAACGTGTGTTACGTTAGAATCGTGGCTTTATGAAGGATGATCCCAGTTGTTCCAACCGCAGGGACGATCGTACACCACTGTCCTCAGTAAATCATCTCTGAGACACAGGGCTGAGCCTGTCTGGTGTGAGAGCACATTCACCAGCTTGTCAACACTACACACATTCACCACACACACACACACACTATATATCTCTCTCTCTCTTCCACACACATACGCACACACATACACACAGTCTTGTTTAACTAACCTTGTGGACACAAACAATTCAGTCCCATTCAAAATCCTATTTTTCCTAAACCGTAAGACTAACCCGTACAATTACCCTAATCCCAACCCTAAACTTAACCCTAACCTTAATCCAAAAACCTAACCTTAACCCTAAACCTAACCCTATCTCCAAACCCTAACCTAAAACTAAGCCTAAACCTAATTCTAACCCTAACACTAATTCTAACCTTAGAAATAGCATTTGACCTTGTGGGGACCAACTTTTTGTTTGTTTACTGGTCCCCACAAGAATAGTTAAACACGTCCACACACACACACACACACACACACACCACACACCACACACACACACACACACACACACACACACACACACACACACAGCTGCCCTACATAAAGTCTCACAACTCATACCTCCTTGCTTGACACCTGCCACAAGTGTCACAGCCAACCCAGACCCTTACCATGTGTGACACACCGTGACCCCCTCTTCAGCTACAGATGTTTCCCCCTCTGCCCACACACCAACCCCCCTGTAAATGCACCGGAAACCCCTCACACCAGCCTGTGTACCATAGCTACATACCTCAATACCTGTACCCATTGCCCCAGCCCCGTCAGTCCCATACCCCTCCTCTGCACCTGTGCATACGGAATTACAATTCACCGTCTATAGTTTCTAGGGAGTGGGGGAAGTGTTTGTGTGTGTGTGTGTGTGTGTGTGTGTGTGTGTCACAGGAGGCTGGTGGCACCTTAATTGAGGACAGGCTCAAAGCAATGGATGGAAATGGTGTAAATGGCATGATTTCAAACACATCACATGTTTGATTCCATTCCATTCCATTCACTCCATTCCAGCCATCATTATAAGCCGTCCTCCCCTCACCAGCCTCCTGTGGTGTGTGTGTGTGTGTGTATGCGTGCGTGCGTGCGTGTGTTGTGTATGCGTTCGTGTGTGTGTATGCGTGCGTGTGTTGTGCATGCGTTCGTGTGTGTGTGTGTGTGTGTGTGTGTGTGTGTGTGTGTGTGTGTGTGTGTGTGTGTGTGTGTGTGTGTGTGTGTGTGTGTGTGTGTGTGTGTGTGTGTGTGTGGAAGATGGGGGGTGTTTCCTCTCCTATTATGTTACTGTGTGGTATGGTGGGGAACTTCCCTTTCTCACCACAACTGAGAAATGCACAAAGGAGGAGTGGGCCTGACCATATAAACATGTCTAGTCTGAAAAGTACAGGGAGAAACACTATTAATGGCAAAATGAGTGAAACCACAAACTGGAGGGACATTAGCATAAAATCAAATCATAGGCTGGCGTAACACGCAGGATACGTACTCTGGTCTCCCAGTGGAGCTTCTAACGTCTTAGGCCATTAGGACATTCCCTATTGGGCAGATGGCTCGGCACTGGTGTTGACGTTTGCAGGCAGGGCTACTTCATCACCTGACCATGACCAACTCAAATCCGCTACATTCACCCCCCTTTGAACCTCCTCCCCCCATTAGAGACCACCCCACGTTGGGCGCCATTGTAACACACGAGATACGAACCTGGGTCTCGCACGGGAGCAACCAACATCTTAGGCCATTTGGAAATTCCCTATTGGCCCGATGGCAGACACTGGTTTTAAAGTTCTCAGGTGGATCTACCTCTTCACGTGACCATGACCTACTCATGTCAGCTACGCTGGGATTGAAAACATCAACCCGAAAAAGCCAAACCATCAACTAAAAATGCTAAATCTATCCTTTGAGGAGGTAGGCTAGATGATAAATTAGTCAAACATGAGCAAATTAACGTTTTAACTTTAAGCTGAATGTGGGATCAGTCTCTACTTAGCTAGCGTGTTAGCTAGCTCTAGCATGCATTAGCTAGACATAACATGTGTTAGCCAGCCATAGCAAGAGTCAGCTAGCCATATCATAGCGTGTTAGCTTATCTCTCCCAGCGGGGAGGGTAAATGCACGCCTTTTATGCACCTTTCTTTGGCACAAGCACTTACCCACCTATTGCGGGAAAATGCATTGAAATTAGAAGGAGCATTACTTTAATCAGCATGAATGGCTGTCAGCGTTTACCCACCTATTTTTTTTTTTACCGCTACATCACTGCTCTCGCCAATTAGCATTTCACCGTGCGTCCTTTGAGGAGGGGCGAGGCTGGGTTTAGGGTCCTCCCCCTCAGTCTGAGTCTCTGTACCCAGCACCCCACCTGTAATTACCTAGGGATTACCCTTTTATATGAGCAGCCTTTATAGCATCCACAGGGACTTCCTGCTTCCCCTCAAAAACCCTCCAATAAAAAGCCCTCTCTGCAGGATCGCAGCAGGGCACCGGCCAATCAAACCCATTCCCTTGCTCTCACGGAATCCCAAGGCCAACAATGTGACCATATGGAATTGGGAGCACCATTCAATATGTATGTGGTGTCCTTTTATATCTAGAAGATGAATAGATGGATGTACCAGCAGTGAGTTCCTAATGATTGTTACAGTGAAATGGTTGGTGAGGGATGAGAGGGGACTTGGCAGACTGATCCATACCCCTCTGTTCTTTAAAACATCCACACTCTCTTGCCATCTGCTGTTTACCTCAAGTTTGGGTGGCTTTCTGTTTATACGCCTTTTTCGATGATATACGCTAAGTATGGGGGTATTACAGGATTTCCATTAGTCCTTGTGCTAAATGTACTTCAAAGAAATGGACCGATTCTGATAGAATGACTGGTGTGCGGCATCCATATTAGGAAGTCATGCCGGGCCAGGGTTCTTCTTGTTGTGCTTTCCAGATCAGTATCAGCCAGTCATAACGGAGTAGCGGCGCATTCCACTTTTCAGCCCAGATCCCAAATATCCTACCACCCCTCCTTATCCAAATTCTGTTGAGGAACGCCGAGAGAAGGAAAGAACTGTAAAATCAGGCAGGAATTCTGTTTATAGGCCGTCAGGACAAAGCTGCTGCTGGAGAGGGATAGCCATATCGCCAACAGCAACGTTGAAGCTGCTGGGTAAAGTGGCACTGCCAGATGGTGAAGTGCTTTAAGCCACATTAAAGTATACACACAATCAGTCACACACACGCAAACGCACAACCACTAACATAAAATAACCCACACACACACGCATGCATGCACATTCTCACACACCCACCCACATGCGCACGCACGCACACATACACACACACACACACACACGCACGCACACACGCACGCACACACTAACATTGAAAGACAGACACGCTCACACACACACTCTAACATGCAATGACACACACACGGAGCCAGCCATGTAATTGCTATTGGACTGCTTCGTAGCCTGTAGCACCATGGTCGCACGCAATGTTTCGATCGGGAGCTCCCCAAGTCACAGAGAAAGAGAGGACGCCAACAGAGGGAATGAGGGATAGAAAGAGAGCGGTAGTGAGTGGGAAAAGCCCAACATAAAAGGTTCTGGCTCTGTCAAGCAAGGTCACACCCAACCCAATGGAGCATTGGATCAACACCTGCCATCAATGGTCCTATGATAGATTTGTGTTGAAAACAAACCAAGGAACCAATTTCAGGACCTAGTTGAAGTCCTAATTTAACCTTTAACTTTATTGCCATCATTGGTCAGTTAGAAATAAGAATACGGACATTTGGCAGATACTTCTATACTAAATAAATACGAGTAATATGAACACTCATATTGATGTGATTCGCATCCTGCTCAAACTTAACGATCCATTTGGCACCACAATAATACCATCAGCTGAATAATATATTGAACAAAGTCAGACTGGAGCAAAAAGCAGCATGCACAGGTGGTACAGTACCCAGGACCACATTTTTACAAGCCACAAAAACGCCAAAGTGTACGCTACACCCCATCCTGGCTTGTATAAAGTACCACATTCTTACACTATATAAATAGGCATAGATTGAGAAATAATGATGAGGGCAGCAAGTGTTCTCAAAGAGCTCTCGACCAGGCTTTCTCCAAAAAGAGACCCCTGGAAACATGTGGTCTCTCCTCACTCAATACCTCGTGGGAACCATTTTGGGCTTTCCTCTTTATTTATGCCTTCTTTACAGAGTGATGTGTTGTCTGTGTGTGTGTGTGTGTGTGTGTGTGTGTGTGTGTGTGTGTGTGTGTGTGTGTGTGTGTGTGTGTGTGTGTGTGTGTGTGTGTGTGTGTGTGTGTGTGTGTGTGTGTGTGTGTGTGTGTGTGTGTGTGTGTGTGTGTGTGTGTGTGTGTCTGTCTGTCTGTCTGTCTGTCTGTCTGTCTGTCTGTCTGTCTTTGGGAGCAGTCTGAGATACGTTCATCAGTGTGAATAAAAAACATTTGACTACATTTTTGTCCATGAGAGTACTATGAATCAATATTACAACTGACCCATTGACAACAATATGCCAAGCAAACATTCCACTCTTCAAACACACATCAATCTTTATGAATGCTGTTATCAGTTTGAAACGTCTGGTTGTAAATCTAACACGGTTAAAGGGTTTTATGGACATTACTTGGGATTTGTTTTTGGGAGAATAAAACTTCCAGGCTGCCAATAATACTCCTCGAGCTTCACAGTAAAATGCCATTTATTTGCTCCATATGTTTGTTACAATGTGCAAAATCATCATGCATGGCACTGAAAGATGTTAAATGCTCTGTTTATAGTATTAGATCACAACACTGGGGAATGGAGGGGGATGTTGATTGAAAAAGTCAGCATTACTATGTACCGGGTGTGAGTTCTACGTTTTTGAAGTTTTGTTTTGTAATATATGTCCTGTCCTTTACTGCCTGTAGTGTGTTTTTGTTGTATGAACAACTACACACAAGAAGTTACCTCTCGAGACAAAAAAACATATTTGATTTGGAATGTAAAGTTTTTGGGGATTTGAAACCCCATCTCTCTTTGGCCACATAACCACCGTTATGACATCACCAGCATGGCTCTAGTGCGTCACAAGGAAATCAGCTTGGTTTGCCATGGAATCCATCTATGCCATTGTACAACCCAACATTTTACAGACATATTCAAGAGTCTCCTCATAACCAACCGCGCCTTCTGAGAAGACACGTTGTTTTGAGACACTGAATAACTTTGCATTGCTAAAATGTCACGTCACTAAGACTTTGGCTACGAGTCTGACTCTCAGTCTGACAAGGAAGAGTCTGACTCTATCTCTGACTTGGTCGACTGTGGATATGTGTCTGAAGGTGACTCTGAGTCAGATGAGCAGTCAGAAGTTTTCCGGAGAGGTGATGTAACGGCTTTCTTCCTGGGAAGGAGAGGACCAAAGTGCAGCGTGGTAAGTGTCCATGGTTCTTTAATGACCGAAACTCAACATGAACACACTACAAAACAATAAACTTGGCAAAACCCGAAAACAGTCCTATCTGGTGCAGAGAACACAGAGACAGGAAACAATCACCCACAAATCCCAACATAAAACAGGCTACCTAAATATGGTTCCCAATCAGAGACAATGACTAACACCTGCCTCTGATTGAGAACCATATCAGGCCAAACATAGAAATAGACAAACCAGACACACAACATAGAATGCCCACCCAGCTCACGTCTTGACCAACACTAAAACAAGTAAAACACAAAAGAACTATGGTCAGAACGTGACAGTACCCCCACTGAGGGCCGCTCCGGACTGAGGGGCAGCTCGGACTGAGGTAGCTCAGGACTGAGGGGTAGCTCAGGACTGAGGGATAGCTCAGGACTGAGGGATAGCTCAGGACTGAAGGGTAGCTCAGGACTGAGGGGTAGCTCAGGCCTGAGGGGTAGCTTAGGACTGAGGAGTAGCTCAGGACTGAGGGGTAGCTCAGGACTGAGAGGTAGCTCAGGACTGAGAGATAACTCAGGACTGAGAGGTAGCTCAGGACTGAGAGATAGCTCAGGCTGGTTGACGGCTCTGGCAGCTTCTAGCTGACTGACGGCTCTGGCAGCTACTGGCTGACCGACGGCTCTGGCACATCCTGGCTGAATGGTGGCTCTGGCAGATCCTGGCTGAATGGTGGCTCTGGCAGATCCTGGCTGACTGGCAGCTCTGGCAGATCCTCGCTGACTGGCGGCTCTGGCGGATCCTGGCTGAATGGCGGCTCTGGCGGCGCCATGCTGACTGGCGGCTCTGGCGGCTCTACGCTGACTGGCGGCTCTACGCTGACTGGCGGCTCTGGTGGCTCCACGCTGACTGGCGGCTCTGGCGGCTCCACGCTGACTGGCGGCTCTGGCGGCTCATGACAGACTGGCGGCTCTGGCAGCTCAAGACAGACGGGAGGCTCTAGCAGTTCTGGACAGACGGGAGACTCTAGCAGCTCTGGACAGACGGGAGTCCCTGATGGCGCTGGGCAGACTGGAAGCTCAGGCGGCGCTGGGCAGACGGCAAGCTCAGGCGGCGCTGGGTAGACTGGAGACTCCAGCAGCGCTGGAGAGGAGGATGGCTCTGGCAGCGCTGGACAGAGGAGCTCTGGCGCCTCTGGACTGAGGGGCTCTGGCGCCTCTGGACTGAGGGGTGGAAGCTCTGGCAGCGCCGAACAGGCGGGAGACTCTGGCAGCGCTGGAGAGGAGGAAGGCTCTGGCCGCGCTGGACAGAGGAGCTCTGGCACCTCTGGACTGAGGGGCTCTGGCGCCTCTGGACTGAGGGGCTCTGGCGTCTCTGGACTGAGGGGCTCTGGCGCCTCTGGACTGAGGGGCGGAAGCTCTGGTAGCGCCGGACAGGCGGGAGCACCCGTATTTATGGGACGGAGAGACAGCCTGGTGCGGGGTGCCGGCACTGGTGGTACCGAGCTGGGGGCACGCACCTCAGGGCGAATGCCTTGCATACTACACCAAATCAACTGCTCTCTCTCTTCACTCTCCCCCAATTCTATTAACACCTCCTCGAGTGTCTCCTCATCTCCCATCCGTTCACTCTCCTCCATTCTGTCCAATAACTCCTCGATCCTCTCAGACTCAGCCCTCAGCTTCGCCGACAGCTCCAATTCCATCCATGGCTCCTTACGATAAACAGGGGGAGTTGGCTCAGGTCTGACTCCTGACTCTGCCACACTCTCTCTCTGCCCCCCCCAATGAATGTTTGGGGCTGTCTCTCAGGCTTCCAGCCGCTCTGCGTGCCAGCTCCTCATAATGCCGCCTCTCTGCTTTTGCTGCCTCCAGCTCTGCTTTGGGGCGGCAATATTCCCCTGGCTCTGCCCAGGGTCCTTTCCCGTTTAGGATCTCCTCCCAAGTCCATTTTTCCAAATAGTGCTGCCTCTCCCACTGCTACTGCTGCTGCTGCTGCTGCTGCTTATTCTGCTGCTGTTGCCTCTCCTGCTGCTGCTTTTGCTGCTGCTGCTGTTGCTCCTGCATCAGTACTGAAAAGACTGAGTACTATTAGTCTGAAAAGGAAGACAATGATTCTAACTTTGACTCGGACTACGAGTGTGGCTTCGTCTCTGACTGTAACGTTGAGTCAGAAGACAAGTCAGAGGAGTCCAGAGAGGTGAGCCTCGTCATAGAACCCACGTCCTCCCAGCCATCCTCGCCAAAGACCCAGGGCCGTGGAGCCCCAGTGGCAAGGAACGATGCCCTGAACTGGGCTGAGCTGGAACAGCCAGTGGACCAGACTATGGCCCATGTGGGCCTGAAGGTCAAGGGGGTCATGGTGAGCAAGCACCATGTGGGGCCCCAGAACTCCAGCCATGAGATCACCAGAGGGCCTGTGCCTGTGTTGGTGCCATCGTGGGTTGCCTGGATAAGAAGCAGGAAAGCATTGACTTGCGGTTTCCAGCCAGAGGACAGAACATTCAAGTGAGAGATCAGCTGAAGATGCCACAATGGTGTGGAGAGTCTCCCATGAGAGGGCCAGAGAATCAGCCTTGTCTAGTTGTCCAGGAGACTTTCAGCCAGAGGGCCAGAGAATCAGTCTTGTCTAGTTGTCCAGGAGACTTTCAGCCAGAGGACCAGAGAATCAGTCTCTTCTAGTTGTCCAGGAGATTTTCAGCCAGAGGACCAGAGAATCAGTCTCTTCTAGTTGTCCAGGAGACTTTCAGCCAGAGGACCAGAGAATCAGTTTCTTCTAGTTGTCCAGGAGACTTTCAGCCAGAGGACCAGAGAATCAGTCTCTTCTAGTTGTCCAGGAGACTTTCAGCCAGAGGACCAGAGAATCAGTCTCTTCTAGTTGTCAAGGAGACTTTCAGCCAGAGGACCAGAGAATCAGTCTCTTCTAGTTGTCAAGGAGACTTTCAGCCAGAGGACCAGCCCTCCAAGAGGAAGAGGACTCAAACAGTTTCCTTAGCCTAGTGGTGCCACCATGGGTCCCCCGCCAGATGAAATAAGGAGTGTGACCCTAGCAGCACATCCTGGTTGAAAGGGAAGAGGTATTCTGTCTTTTGCCTTGTTTTTTTTGTTGTTGTTTTTTTTACCCCCTTTTCTCCCCAATTTCGTGGTATCCAATTGTTAGTGGTTACTATCTTGTCTCATCGCTACAACTCCTGTACGGGCTCGGGAGAGACGAAGGTCGAAAGCCATGCATCCTCCGAAACAGAACCCAACCAAGCCGCCCTGCTTCTTAACACAGCGCGCATCCAACCTGGATGCCAGCCGCACCAATGTGTCGGAGGAAACACCGTGCACTTGGCGCCCTGGTTAGAGTGCACTGTGCCCGGCCCGCTACAGGAGTCGCTAGTGAGCGATGAGACAAGGATATCCCTACCGGCCAAGCCCTCCCTAACCCGGACGACGCTAGGCCAATTGTGCGTTGCCCCAAGGACCTCTCAGTCATGGCTAGCTGCGACGGAGCCTGGGCGCGAACCCAGAGTCTCTGGTGGCACAGCTTTTTTTTGTTGCTTTTGTGCTTTTATGTTTTCCTTGGAAGACTTGAAAATCATTGAAAATGACATGTATTCTAATTACCAGGTCACCCAGGAGAGGACAAGGGAATCAGCCCTTGACCCAGGAAGTCCAGACTCTGAGGGAACCAATGGGAAGAGAGGGAGGTCCGTCTGCTGAGGATAGCAACTCGACTCAACCAATCTTAAATAAAGTTTAATGTACTGTAAGTGGGCGAGCACCATTTCATTGCATGTTGTTATTTATTAATATATATATACATTTTTTTTCTGACTGCTTGAAACTCCATTTACTAAATATGTTACTATCATTTTTGCAGGCTATATTATTATATTGATTTAATAAAAATGTCTACTGTCTTTTTGGACTCATTGTCCTTGTGTTCTTTAATGGTTACCATTACTTGTGATGGAGTTTGAATATAGCTCAATGAAAATGCATCTGACTGATTTAACTAAGCTAAGATTGTTTTAAATCTTCTTCATCATCGACAAAAATAAGATATACTTCAAACAGGATTTGAATCTCCATCTCTTCCGGGCCATATAACCACCATTATGTCATCACCTGCATGGATCTAGTGCACCAGGAAATTAAAAGTACATTTCGATTCTATTCATTTCAAAATAGATGTGAATATACACTGAAAAAATATATAAACGCAACATGCAACAATTTCAATGATTTCACTGAGTTCCAGTTCATATAAGGACATCTATCAATTGAAATACATTCATTAGGCCCTAATCTATGGATTTCACATGACTGGGAATACAGATGTGCATGCAGGGGCGTAGGGACGTGGATCAGAAAACCAGTCAGTATCTGCTTCATGCAGCGCGACATCTCCTTCGCATAGAGTTGGTCAGGCTGTTGATTGTGGCCTGTGGAATATTGTCCCACTCCTCTTCAATGGCTGTGTCGAAGTTGCTGGATATTGGCGGGAACTGGAACACGCCGTCGTAAATGTCGATCCAGAGCATCCCAAACATGCTCAATGGGTGACATGTCTGGTGAGTGTGAAGGACATGAAAGAACTAGGACAATTGTGTACAGATCCTTGCGACATGGGGTCGTGCATTATCATGCTGAAACATGAGGTGATGGCAGTGGATGAATGGCACGACAACGGGCCTCAAGATCTCGTCACAGTACCTCTGGGCATTGACATTTCCATCGATAAAAGGCTATTGTGCTTGTTGTCTGTAGCTTAAGCCTGCCCATAACATAACCCTACCGCCACCATGGGGCACTCTGTTCACAACATTGACATCAGCAAATCGCTCACCCACAAAACGCCACACTGCCCAGTACAGTTGAAATCGGGATTCATCCATGAAGAGCACACTTCCCCAGCGCTGGCGTGGTTACACATGGTCTGCGGTTGTGAGGCCGGTTGGACGTCCTGCCAAATTCTCTAAAACGACGTTGGAGGCGGCTTATGGTAGGGAAATTAACAATAAATTCTCTGGCAGCAGCTCTGGAGGACATTCCTGCGGTCAGCATGCCAATTGCACGCTCCTTCAAAACTTGAGACATCTGTGGTATTGTGTTGTGTGACAAAACTGCACATTTTAGAGAGGTCTTTTATTGTCCTCAGCACAAGGTGCACCTGTGTAATGATCATGCTGTTTAATCCGCTTTTTGATATGCCACGCCTATCAATTGGATGGATTTTCTTGGCTTAAGGTGAAATGCTCACTAACAGGGATGTAAACAAATTTGGGCACACAATTTGAGCGAAATAAGCTTTTTGTGCGTATGGAACATTTCTGGAATCTTTTATTTCATCTCATGAAACATGGAACCAAGACTTTACATATTGTGTTTATATTTTCGTTCAGTGTACATGTGTGTATCTATTAAGCAGGGAGAAAAGGTGTGAAGAGGTACTGGTCCACTTGTTCCCATCATGGCATGGGCTTCTGTTAGCACTGAGAGAAACCATGGCGAGAGATCAGCATGCGTCTCTCTCTCTCCAGCCTTGGCAAGGTGCTACACGCCACAACCACATCCAGATGCAGGGAGTGGTTCAGAGGGGGTCAGTCTCTTATTAAAGAGGCTTTATTAAAAAGAGTAGGGGGGTAGCAAATCATACTCCATCTTTCTTTTTGTTTCACTGGCAGCCAACGGACCCTTAGCAGGTGCTGACACCATCACAGTCTCTCTCTCTCTCTCTCTCTCTCTGTAGCTCTCTTTTGCTCAACATTTTCATTTTCGTCTTACCTCCTTTGTTTCTTTTCTCTTTCTTTCTCTCTCTTTCTCCTTCACTCTCTCTCATTCTTCCTCTTCCTTATTGTTCTGTTTTAATTGCTGATGTAAAAAAAAAAGTGGCTGATTGCTGCATGAGCTTTGATGGGAGAGAGACATTCCTGGCATCTCTCAGATGTCTGAGCGTCTTTGGAGTAACCCTACGCCGGTTGAAAGCATTTTGGTGGGAAAAGAAAGGCGGCTCAGAATCACAGGGGGAACGAGGACACCTGCAGCAACGGTGATTACGGATGAACGCTGGATGTGACTCAACACCCTCAGACACACACACACATACACACATACACACACACACACACACACACACACACACACACACACACACACTCTCTCTCTCTTTCTCTCTAACATACAATGACCTGCACACACATGCACACATTCTGACATACTATGACACACACACACACACACATATCCCACCCTAGCATCACCCCCCCCCCTCCACACACATATCTCCATACTCTGACAGTGGCATCTTGTCTGATGAGGATCAATAAGATCAAAATGAGGACAGCTGCTAATATAAACCAAGTCATCAATTTGTTCAAGTCATTAAAATTGTCTGTAATTGTCCGAACTGCGGCCAATCATGCAAGCCAATGGTGCAGAAAAGTATAGGGTATCTCTTTCCAAGGAGAGTCCATGTCGGGCTTAAAGCACTCTGCGCTGCTTTCATATAATGACTGCTAAGTATGATCTAAACCTAATCCTAACCACAAATTACTTATTTGATCAAATCAGCATGAGTAATGGCCTAATGGCAGACAGGTTGAAGCAGTAAGCCAGGGGACATATGCAGCTTTTCTCTAAGGGTCACTTTGTCTGCTGAAATATAATCTGAATCTATTTCTATGGTCTGCTACCTCTCATCCTGGTCCTCTTAATCCGTTGCTCATCAGTAAACCAGGTGTGTGGACTTCTAGCCAATTCAACTGGTAAGATTAAACTGGCAAATCAGTGGTCATCGAAACATCCCGCACAGTCTCTTTAATTAAGGCAGTTGAATAGCAGCGGTGGGACTTATGAGGAACAATCAAAACCAGAGGACCACAAATTAAAGAAGTTACAAAAACCTTTTTTTGTCATCCTCAATGATTTTAAATGCAATCTATCCACTTCCGTGTAATACATCTAATTACATCGAGTTGAATAGAGCTGTGGCAAGACTCATATAGTATTTTAGCGCTTCAGGGAGGTACAGGCCACATCCATACTACAATTCAGTGGAACAATATTCTTGCGGAGGGGATGTTTGCTGTCATTCACAGTGGTGGGTTGATTGACTCCTCGAATGTCTAAAAAAAATCAAAACCCACATCTCTTATGTACACAGACCCTGGGCATCAACTGCTACAAGATTTTGACGGACAGCACTGATGGACAGCCGGGCATGCTGGGAGACTGGGTGGTGCTGTGTGGATTGGAGGGGCGGTGGTGTTGGAGGGTCGTGGGGGGAGGTATCAAGGGTCGGTGGGGCAGATGGCTGTGCTGGGAGGAATTTGTATTAAATTCGTTGTTCCAAATCGTTTCCAGCCCCCGGCCATCAAAACCACTGCTGTCAAATCCCCTACTCTCTCTCTCCCTTTCCCCCTTTCTCACTCGCTCTCTCTCTTTCTCTCTCCACTTTATGTCTGAGCTTAAATAAACAGTGGGACGAAGAGGAAGAAAGAGGGGGGGGATCTGGGCAGTCGGGGCAGCAGGGCTCTGATGTCTCGGCGCAACTGCAGCCTCCAGGCTTGTTATTGCTCCCCCAGAAACAGGCCAGGGAGACAGCGCTCTCGCCTGCATGGCTGCAACACAAAATATATTGTGATTTCACGCACGCTTGGGAGAGCTAATCAACGGTTTTAAAGTGGCAGCGTATCTCCTTCGGAAAACAAATAAATAAATGAATAACAAAGCCGCTGATGCAGAGCTTTGATTGAAGATTTGTTTTGTAGTTTCCCCAATGATTCCAAATATTTTCCTAATTTAATGTAATCTTGTTTTCACAATTATTGACTGTCTGCACGCAACACAATGGTGACACTCTGAACTCTGATGGTGTCTCACGTTGGTTCTATCACCGAAATGTACCAATATATTGTCTCATTGATGACCTTTCTTTCAAAGGGCTGAACCCTAACTTCAGATGCACACGCTTAAAAAAAGCCCAAAATGATTCCGGATGTGGGGCAGATGAGCCGAGTGCTGGCGTAGGTTTGTGGGGGATTTATGTGAATTGTCATGTCCTCACTCCAGACACAGAGGAGTGTTCTGGCACAAACACTGGACACGAGTAAAAGCACGTTCGCTGAGAGGGAGATGTCTTCTTCCACCCGTCTGCCTTAAGAAACGTATTTCAACCACCCACGTCCGCTGAAGCTAGGCGTGGGTGTTCGCTGGCTATTTCCACAACTCGTCAAGGCGCCACAGCGTGTGGTATCCAGCAGAATACCCCTTTGTTTGGAAGAATGGTTTGGATTAATGAGGAGAGGGATGCAAATACAGTACAGCTGAGACACGGACACTTCCATCTTCATTCCCCCTGGGGGGCGGAGGCCGAGTTTGGGTTTGACTCTGACAGAAAATCAACAATAGGACACTATATTAGGGCATAGGGTGCAGGCTGACAAAACAATCAAGGGGATGTGAGGAGTGGAACATGTTTCCCTCAATAGATCATAACAAGTATGCTGTGTACATTGAAATCCTCCGCACCCCAGTGTCCCACTGTCATAGCATCTCCACATCTCAGGTCTCACATTGGTGGATACACACTAGTCCCCTGTTCTCTCCACATTGGCTGTGTTCCCCTTTTGACCCCCAGTACACAGTACCTCTGGCCCAGCAGCGAAGGGGAGAGGTTGTTATTGTGGACCAAACGAAGCCAACCATCAAACCCCTCACAGCTGGGACACAGAACTACGGCTGGGAACCAGAATCTGACAAGCTCCTCTTCTGCTCGCTCCACTTCACAAGGAATAGGACTGGGAGTGTGGCAGCGGATGTGATATTGTACCCTGTTTGGCCCAAATCCTAATCTAAGATACAGACGCTTGATTCATTTTTTTTTTACATTTAACTATGTAATTCAACATTTATTTAGACAGTCGAAAATGTGCATGTAAGATCTATAGGATTGGATAGACAGCTTTAAAAGTGACGGACATGGGATTTGATTCCACGCAGTTGGAATGTATGCGTGGTCCGGATTCAGCTCTGTTTGTGACAAAGCGTTGAACCAACGTGGAATAGACGTTGAATTGATGTCTGTGCCCAGCGGTTGCTCAGAAAGGGTTGAGGAATCATTATGTAAAATGTCACTCCTGAATTAGATATGTTTTTGGCAAGGGGTTCTCAAAGTGGTGGGATGGCGGACCATGTTACTAAATACGTCCTATATTGACAGCACACACATTTATGACGGTCTTGTGAAGAGAGAGCATTTCAGAGCTATTCTGGTTGCCGTCTCTGGTCAGCTATTACGTTCCACTCCTGTCATTTGCCAAAGAGACTGGCCTTTTTGGCAATCTTCAAATATCAACATTGCGTCTGTAACGTAATATGCCGGGAGTCGGGGAGGAGGTGCAGAAGGTGAGTTTAATAATGAAACGATGCAGATGAACAAACCTGAGAAGCGTACAGAAACGTGAGAGAAAACAGTACTACCTAATGACGGATGTCAACTAAGGGCTTAATAAAGGATGTCCGACTCCGGGACCCAATAGCGCCCCTCAGGACCGTACCCCTCCCAGTCCACCAGGTACTGGAACCGACCCCCACGACGTCGGGAGACCAGGAGGAACTTAACAGCATAGGCGGGGGTCTCTTCGATGTCCAGGGGAAGAGGAGGGGAGCCATGAAGCTCCTCCACTCCTCTCTCCCAGACGGCCGTAGCCCAATCCAACGCCTGCCTGGCCAGCAGGGAAATGACCGTGGCAGCCTTGGACCTCTCCGTGATGGGGGTCTCCCATCTAATAGGCGAAATAGAGGGAGCACTGAAGTAGGAAGCCACGGCATTTCGATGGAGTACCGCCATACTTCTCCGGAAGGGACAGACGGGCATTGCTGACATGGGCGGACGGCTGGGTAGGCTGGGGGACTGGGTCACTGTGATGACCTTTGATAGGAGGCCCTCTGATAGGGGTATGGAGAGCCTCGCTGGTGGTGTCAAGGCAGTGGAGAACGCGAAGGACCTCATCCATGGCCGTACTCAGTTGTGTCAGCTTGTCGTGGTGTTGGTGGAGTAGATGACCCTGTTCCTGGAGATGCTGTTTCCATTTTTCTGATGTCGTATTCTGTAAGGTAATACGCCTGGAGTCAGGAAGCAGGTGCGGAAGATGAGTTCAATGATGAATCAATACAGACAAACAATACTACCTAATGACTGATGTCAACTGAGGGCTAAATGAAGGGGGAGTAATCAAGGTGATGATGAAGTCCAGGTTTGCAAAATTATGGAGAGCAGGTGTGCGTAATCATAGTTGCCAGGACCGGTGGTTCATGGACCAGCGATGTCGAGCGCTGGAGGGATGGAGTATTGCTTGTCCATATATTTATATATTTTTAATTCCATTATATACGTAGACATGGAATCACTTGTCACTTTAATACTGTTTACATACTGCTTTACTCATTTAATATGTATATACTGTATTCTATTCTACTGTATCTTAGTCTATGCCGCTCTGACATTGCTCGTCCATATATTTATATATTCTTAATTCATTCCTTTACTTAGATTTGTGTGTATTGGGTATATGTCGTGAAATTGTTAGATATGACATGTTCGATATTACTGCACTGTTGGAGCTAGGAACACAAGCATTTCGCTACACCCGCAATAACATCTGCTAAACACGTGTATGTGACCAATAAAATTTGATGATTTTGAGTAGGTGTAACAGTATCATTAGTGAGCTTGAGGAGATCAGAGGATTTGATCCTGATTCAATAACCCTCACAGATATCATCCAATCACAATGTTTATGCAAATTAGACTGATTAGAAAACAGTCTTACTTAATTCATAAATTTGATTGGAAATATTTTAACAGTGAGATTTCTGACGAAATACATTTCATTGTAAACATAAACATTGGGCGCGAGGAGAACAGACAATTCCCCTTTATTGCATTTTTACCATCATCCAATGATTATTTTATATATTTTTTTATTGCAGAATAACCAGTATGCGTACATACAAGAAGTATACAAACAGACAATGATAACATATGCTAGGGGTTACAATAAATCACAGATTATACAAAAACCTTAAAAGAAACACACACACTGATTGTTTTAACAGCTTTCTTATTAAAAGAATGTTGATCGGTCTTAACGTACTGCTCGAATTCATTATAGAAAACACAGAAGAATGTTTTTTTTATTAGTGAATTTACATTTATGAATATTACATTTTTCCATTAGCACAATTAGATTTCTGAGGTAAAAAAAAAAATAAGGAAACCAGCAGCACATTCTCCCATAAAAAAATAATAATAATCAAGAATATTGACAACTATAAAACGATTAATATCTATCCATAATTTCTTTACATGGAGACAATGCTAAAATAAATGCAAAACTGTTTCTGGATGCTCAACACAAAAAACAAAAAAAAAGTAGAGTTAATGTTAATGTCTTTGTTTAGTTTCTTCAGGTAATGATTCGCTTGGTAATACTTGTGGATCATTCTGAAAGAGACCTCCTTGACCTTGTTAACAAGCAGGTATTTTGTGTGGTAATAACCAGACTTTTTCCCAACAGATATTATTGACAAACGTATTCCAGTAAATTGTGACATAAGGAACGGATACAATATCCCTTTGAAATACAACACGTATAGATCTGTTGTTCTGAGGGAGCAAGGAGAAATACACTTTTCCTATTGGTGAGTCAACTGGATTAAGCGAGGGTAGGTCAAGAAGGTGAGGTCTGGTTACACCTCTAAACAACATGAGAGTTCCAGATGGAATAGCATCAAAGATTATGGCGAACTCTCTAGGTGTAATAGGGATATTGTACCCAGATAAAAGTTCTCATAATTGAGTAACAATCCTTCTGCATTAGAAAGTTGACTCACCAGCAGGAAATGATTATTGAACCAGTTCTTAAAAAATAAAGACTTGTTTCTATACAAAATATCCTTATTGTTCCAAATGAAATACCTATGCAGGGAAAAAATGTTTTTATACTCAAATCAATTTAAATTAAACTTTGTCACATGCTCCGAATACAACAAGTGTAGACTTTGCCGTAAAATGCTTACTTACAAGCCCGTAACCAGCAGTGCAGTTCAAGAAGAGAAGAAGAGTTAAGAAAAAAGTAACACAATAACAATAACAATAACGAGGCCATGTACAGGGGGCACCGGTACAGAGTCAGTGTGCGGGGGTACAGGTTGGTTGAGGTCATTTGTACATGTAGGTGGGGGTGAAGTGACTATGCATAGATAATAAACTGCAAGCAGCAACAGTGTACAAAAGTGAGGGGTGGGGGGGGGGTCAATGTAATTTGTCCAGTGGCGATATTATTAATTGTTCAGCAGTCTTATGGCTTGGGGGTAGAAGCTGTTGAGGAGCCTTTGGTCCTAGACTTGGCGCTCCAGTACTGCTTGCCGTGCGGTAGCAGAGAAAACAGTCTATAACTTGGGTGACTGGAGTCTCTGACAATTTTATGGGCTTTCCTCTGACACCGTCTATTATTTAGGTCCTGGATGGCAGGAAGCTTGGCCCCAGTGATGTACTGGGCCGTTCGCACTACCCTCTGTAGCGCATTACGGTCAGATGCCGAGCAGTTGCCATACCAGGCGGTGATGCATAAGGTCAGGATGCTCTCGATGGTACAGCTGTAGAATCTTTTGAGGATCTGACCCATGCAAATCTTTTTAGTCTCATGAGGGGGAAAGGGTTTTGTCATGCCCTTTTCACGATAGTCTTGGTATGTTTGGACCATGATAGTTCGTTGGTGATGTGGACACCAAGGAACTTGAAACTCTTGACCCGCTCCACTACAGCCCCGTCGACGTTAATGGGGCCTGTTTGGCCCGCCTTTTCCTGTAGTCCACCAGCTCCTTTGTCTTGCTCACATTGAGGGAGAGGTTGTTGTCCTCCCTATAGGCCGTCTCATTGTTGTCAGTGGAGTTGGAGTCGTGTTTGGCCACGCAATCATAGGGAACAGGGAATACAGGAGCGGACTAAATACACACCCCTGAGAGGCCCCAGTGTTGACAATCAGTGTGGCAGACGTGTTGTTGCCTACTCTTACCACCTGGGGATGGTCCGTCAGCAAGTCCAGGATCCAGTTGCAGAGGGAGGTGTTTAGTCCCAGAGTCCTTAGCTTAGTGATGAACTTCGTGGGCACTGTGGTGTTGAATGCTGAGCTGTAGTCAATGACACATAGGTGTTCCTTTTGTCCAGGTGAGAAAGGGCAGTGTGGAGTGCGATTGAGATTGCATCATCTGTGGATCTGTTGGGGTGGTATCCGAATTGGAGTGGGTCTAGGGTGTCCGGGAGGATGCTGTTGATGTGAGCCATGACCAGCCTTTCAAAGCACTTCATGGCTACCGTCGTGAGTGCCACGGGGCGGTAATCATTTATGCCGGTTACCTTCGCTCTCTTGTGCACAGGGACTATGGTGGTCTGCTTGAAATATGTAGGTATTACAGACTCGGTCAGGGAGAGGTTAAAAATGTCATTGAAGACACTTGCCAGTTGGTCCGCGCATGCTTTGAGTGCACGTCCTGGTAGTCCGTCTGGCCCAGCGGCTTTGTGAATGTTGACCTGTTTACGTTTTTTTCTTCACATCACGCTATGAATACTTGTCTATGAAAAGCAGATAATTTTCTAGGAATCTTATCAATGTTATAGTTACAAAGTAACATAAAATTGAAGCCCCCAAAACAGGAGAAGATATAATGAGGGATGAAATTCCAAACTGAAGTTGGATTCTTTAAGAAATCTTTAGCCCAATTTATCTTAAAAGTATTATTCAAAGATTGAGACCACCATATTCATATGTGTGCATAACGACAGATTTCCTAATATAATGTCTACGATTTTTCCAGATGAAGTTGAAAAGCATCTGGTCAACCGCTTTACATGCTTTGTTGTCTAGATGTAGGGACTGGGCTGCATAAGTAAGTCTGGAGACACTTTCAGCATGCTTTCCCAAGTCGTATTGTCGTACATACCATAGAGTGATGCAAGTCTTACATACCATAGAGTGATGCAAGTCGTACATACCATAGAGTGATGCAAGTCTTACATACCATAGAGTGATGCAAGTCGTACATACCATAGAGTGATGCAAGTCGTACATACCATAGAGTGATGCAAGTCGTACATACCATAGAGTGATGCAAGTCGTACATACCATAGAGTGATGCAAGTCGTACATACCATAGAGTGATGCAAGTCTTACATACCATAGAGTGATGCAAGTCGTACATACCATAGAGTGATGCAAGTCGTACATACCATAGAGTGATGCAAGTCTTACATACCATAGAGTGATGCAAGTCGTACATACCATAGAGTGATGCAAGTCGTACATACCATAGAGTGATGCAAGTCGTACATACCATAGAGTGATGCAAGTCGTACATACCATAGAGTGATGCAAGTCGTACATACCATACCGTGATGCAAGTTTACTTCAATATGATGGTCATTAAACATATAATGCAATTAAAGGCGTTTCCACCACCATATCTCGCATAATTAATTTTACAGACATATAAAGATACCACCTTGTCTAGCATATTTTCTTTTGACGATATTTGGAAAGTTTACACACAAATATGCTGTTTCTATCAGACCTGTCATGACATTTTTTGTCCAACGTAGGTCTACTTTAATCACATAAAAAGGTTGCATGGAGACCTGGTTAGAAACCACATTTCCATCCAACCATTTCACGTAGATGAATTATCTGACTTATGAAAAAAGTCACAACCAGGAAACATGAAATGCCGGTACAATTTTATAAATGCCACAGACAATTTGTTCGTTTGACATGGTGGGATCTTTTTGTGTCGGTAAAATGTATTATGGAAATGTCTTTATGCACAAATATTGATATAATAATCATCATATCGAAGTAAACTTGGAGTAAAGAGATGATGTGCTGTGTGGTCCTCCCACTACGACTCGGGGAAAGCATTTAGTTTATCAGGCTACAGATGAAATAACATATGATGAACTTCACAGGGTGGTGAATGTGCAAATGATATCGTTCTTATCCATAGTAATCTATGTAGATAACTACCCGCACTGTATCTGCAAGCTGTTGGTTAGAGCGCAATGTACCAAGACCAGAGTGGGCACATTTGCTATATAACTCAACAGTTTTAGTGGCAAAACCATCAGTAGAGTTGAAAATGCGATGGAAACACCATTTAACTTGTATTTTTCATATAGTACATGGGAATTTAACCGGAAAATGTATTTTTATGTGCAGTACGTCATCACACACAGCCTTTAATCCGCAAAAAGTCAGTTTGATGGAAATACATCTCTGGTGGGAAAATGGCATATATATAATGCAGATTTTAGAATTGTTGCATGAAAATCTGTCATAAATTGGAGTGAATGTCCATAGGAAGAGCAGCAGGGGGGGAAGTGAGAAGGTAATGAAACACGAATAAAAAAGAATGATACATATTTACAGTTGTAACAATGATAAATGTCCATTGGGGGTGGGGGCAGGATAATGTTCGTTGGGGTGTAGAATATTCATAGGGTATCAACAAGGGGGAAGACAGGGGGGCAGAAGGAGGACAGGGGGAGCAGGTAGCTAGCTGACTAGTTGCTATGCAACAGTCTCATGGTCTGGGGGGTCGAAGCTATTGGCCAGTCTTACAGTTTTTGCCACGATGCTCCTATACCGCCCGGGTCTGAGTGATGGAAGCAGAGAGAACAGGCTGTGGCTTGGGGAGCGAGGTACTTGATGATCTTCTTGGCCTTCCTGCGACACCTGGTGTTGTAGATGTCCTGGGGGGTAGGAAGTGAGCACCCAGTTGGGTTGAGCGTATCGCCTTGCGGTCAGCGGCGGTGGAGTTGCAGTACCAGGCCATAATGCCTGGTCCGGCAGCCTTGCGAGGGTTAACACTCTCTCCTCCGTGGAGACCGTAAGCACGTAGCCCTCGTTGACCTGTGGGGCTCTCCTTGGCAGCTTTGAGTCGTCAAAGCAGGAGAAAAAGGTGTTTTGCTGGTGACTGGCTTTTGTTTTGTAATCCGTGAATCTCGTTAGAAGCCCGTGCCACATAAGCCTCGTGTCCGACCCGCTGAATTGCTCTTCCACTTTGTCCCTATGCTTGTGTCTCGCCGTCTTGATCTCCTTGTCATGTTTATAAGCAGCATCTCTCTCTTTCAGTTTCCCGGCAAGGCTGCCAACAATCCCGGTTTGTGATTTGGGTACGTTTTGAAAGACCATCTGTGTCACGTCATCTATGCATTGTTTTATGAATCCCCTCACTGAGTCGGCTTATTCATTGATGTTATCCCCAGAGGCAACTCAAAACATATTCCAGTTCATGTGATCAAAATAGTCTTGGAGCATGGATTCTGATTGGTCAGACCAGCATTGTACAGACCTGACCACCGGAACTTCCCTATTGAGTCTTTGTTTGTAGGTCGGGATGAGCAACAAGAAAAGATATGAGCCATGAGGAAAGGCGGAGAGAGAGAGAGGGAGAGAGAAAGAGAGAGACAGAGAGAGTGAGAGAGAGAGAGAGAGAGAGAGAGAGAGAGAGAGAGAGAGAGAGAGTGAGAGAAAGAGAGAGACAGAGAGAGAGAGAGAGAGAGAGAAAGAAAGAGAGAAGGACAGAAAGAGAGAGAGAAAGAGAGAGAGAGAGAAAGAAAGAAAGAAAGAAAGAAAGAAAGAAAGAAAGAAAGAAAGAAAGAAAGAAAGAAAGAAAGCACCACAGAAAGAGAAAGAGTGTTGGAGGGAGAAGAGATGATGTGGTGATGGGCCAATGAGAGAGAGTGTTGGGAAAGAGACAGAAGAGGTGTAGGATAAGAAAAAAGAGGATTGATTGGATGAAGGTAAGGGGGGTAGTATTACTATAATAGGGGGATAATGAGAAGGGGAGAGAAATTGAGGGAAGAAAGAAAGAGAGTGAGAAAGCGAGAGAAGGAATCTGGCGAACGGGCAATTGGAACCACGTGTCCGCCCGAGGCGAGGACACGGCGGAATAAGCTCACACACGCAAGGAACGAATTCCATCACTTACACACACCAGGGGCCCCCACGTATTCATTCTCATGACTTATTTCTTTGCACCGACTTATCACAGGTCGCAACACTTTGTGTGATCTCTGCTGTGTTCGCCCTCTCTCCCAGAGCTATGACCAACCCCTTCTTTCCTTTTCAACTCTTTTTTTCAAGGTTCGTTGTCCCTCACCTGTCTCACAGCCTAGTGGTTAGAGCATTGGACTAGTAACTGAAAGGTTGCAAGTTTGAATCCCCAAGCTGACAAGGTAAAAGAAAAATGTCATTCTACCCCTGAATAAGGCAGTTAACCCACTGTTCCTAGGCTGTCATTGAAAATAAGAGTTTGTTCTTAATTGACTTGCCTAGTTAAATAAAAACAGAAGGGTGATTTGGAAGACGGGAAGGTGTTGCCATGACAAGGGGCTCCCTATGTGTTCAGTGAAGTCATGGGAAGAGGTTGGAGGGAAACCTGATCCTCTGGACACACCAGAGAGCCCAGTCACTGTCATGGAGTTATGATCATATCGGCATAAAAATAGAAGGGCGCTTGAGTTTCAGTTTATTATGACACTTAACAGACACATACACTTTGTGACTGTTCTGTCCAAATAAAAATAGGAATCTCTGAAGTGTTTGCGCAATAACATTTTTAAGGTAAATTCCAATTGAGCCGACAAATGCAACTTTTACCGTGAATGCAGTCTCCACCAACACGGGAACATGGCTTTTACATTTTTTTAAAACCTTTATTTAACCAGGGGAACCTATTGAGACCAGGGTCTCATTTCCAATGGTGCCCTGAGAATAATAGTTCAAGCATCGTGAGCAACAATTCAAGAATGATCACTACAAAATTACAGTTATAACATTTCAAATAAATTATGTTAGTGCTACAGGGCAATAGTCATTTAGATAGGTTACCTTGGTGTTCTTGGGCAAAGGGACTATGGTGGTCTGCTTGAAACATGTAGGTATTACAGACTAGGTCAGGGAGAGGTTGAAAATGTCAGTGAAGACACTTGCGAGCTGGTCAGTGCATGTTCTGAGTACGTGTCCTGGTAATCCATCTGGCCCTCCGGAATTGTGAATATTAACCTGTTTAAAGGTCTTACTCACATCGGCTACGGAGAGTGTGATCACACAGTCGTCCGGAACAGCTGGTGCTCTCATGCATGGTTCAGTGTTGCTTGCCTTGAAGCGATTTCCCTGGGTTTCCCTTTGTAATCCATGATAGTTTGCAAGTCCTGCTATTTGAATAATAATAATGTTGCACTCTTCTGGTAGTCAGAAAATCCAAGCCAACAGAACTATATAAGAGATGCCGAGTACGGAAATGATCACCAGTGATAAAACGCAAGGCTGAGTGGTAGACTGAATCTAGAGGTTTTAACACAGAGGCTGGAAACCAGGAAACCAATCTTTACTGGCAACTTTTAGGTCAGCTCATCAATGTGTGCTTTATCATCAATCCAAATACCTAGATACTTATAATGGGGGACTAGCCCAATTTGGGTTCCTCTCAAGGTACAGATACGCAGATCTTTAGGATATATTTTACGAGACCAGGAGAAAAACATGAACTTGGTTTTATCAACATTTAGCACTAATTTAAGATCTGTGAACAATTCTTGAATTGAATCAAAGCCAAGCTGAAGGTCGGGAATGGCCTGCTGCACTCAGGGGGCACGGGAATAAATAACTGTGTCATCCACATAGAGATGTAAGTTAAGGGACAAACCAACATTATTAATGTAAATAGTGAACAGTAAAGGACCTAGTATTGAGCCTTCTGGCACTCCTTTGATTATGTTAAGACAATTAGACAGAACTCCATCAACACATATACATTGATTTCTTTCAATTTAAATTGGGCTTTAGCGCTGATATGCATATATCATATGGCGGAAGGTTTAAGCACCAACTGTCAGAGCAGCTCACAGATTACTGCACCTGTACATAGCCCACCTATAATTTAGCCCAAACAACTACCTCTTTCCCTACTGTATTTAATTCATTAATTTATTTATTTTGCTCCTTTGCACCCCATTATTTTTATTTCTGCTTTGCACATTCTTCCACTGCAAATCTACCATTCCAGTGTTTTACTTGCTATATTGCCACCATGGCCTTTTTTTGCCTGTACTCCCCTTATCTCACCTCATTTGCTCACATCGTATATAGACTTGTTTATACTGTATTATTGACAGTATGTTTGTTTTACTCCATGTGTCGAACTGCTTTGCTTTATCTTGGCCAGGTCGCAATTGTAAATGGGAACTTGTTCTCAACTTGCCTACCTGGTTAAATAAAGGTGAAATAAAATTAAAATAAATAAATATGGATTGTGTTATGACACCACACAGGTAACATGATATGTATCATTATGAGCTCATACACCAGCGCCCCACCTGATACTTGAAAGTCTGAGTTCTCGCAATGTTTAGGTTTGTTTCCATAGCGTTCTCCCCGGAATAACTTATTAAGGACGGGCAGAGGAGTGAGAGGAAAGGGGTAGGTGGGAGAAAGGGGCGAGACAGCCATGCTATGGGAAAGTGTTTTGGGCTAACCAAATTAGTGAAAGAAAGGCAGGACACAAAGGCCTTTGAGAGAGGCAGACAGTTCTCTTGACATGTGCCTTAAAAGAGATGCTGCCACAGATGCCAAAAAGGGGGCCGAAAGAGAGTGAGCGAGAGGAGGGACGAAGGGAGAAAAGATGGAACGAAAATGAGAGGGAGAAGGGAGAGCCATCGACTGAGGACAAAACACGAAAGAGAGAGAGAGAGAGAGAGAGAGAGAGAGAGAGAGAGAGAGAGAGAGAGAGAGAGAGAGAGAGAGAGACAGACAGACAGAGAGAGAGAGAGAGAGAGAGAGAGAGGAGAGAGAGAGAGAGAGAGAGAGGAAGGAAGGAAGGAGGGAAGGAAGGAAGTAGCGGAAGAGAGTGGTTGACCACAAGATGGATGGTAATGCGTGTGAATAAAGGAAACAATGAGAAAGGTCTGAATATGGAGGAGACCAAACACACTCAAGATACTCTTAAAGGTTTTTAGTGTGTGTGTGAGTGTGCGTGAGCGTGCGTAAGCGTGTGTGTGGCAGAGAGAGAGTGCAGGTTGGTGGGTGTGGGTGTGCAAATGGGGTGAGCACTAAGAAGGGGAGTAGCCACAAATGCAAATTGATGCTAAATAGTAAGACCTGCCACAAGATTTCTCTATGGAATTCCTCTTCATCACATTATAATGTGTGATTATTGGCTGATCGAAGTGAGCTTTAACCTTCTCGTTTGCTCGTCTTCACTCTCTGTTGCATAGGAAAAATCATGTAATGTTATCAATGAGATGGAATCTCAGATTTTCAACAGTTTTCAGATGGATGCATTTCTCTCATTCACCTGCTATTTTCACACCTCCACTTCAACTATTTACCAATTGGAAAATAAATGCATACATTTACTTCAGTCCTAGCCCAGAAAGACACTGGGCCACAATCAGAATCCTCCTGAATTGACATGGTAAACAACGAATAGCGACATGCTGTGAAAATACCCGCTTTTTGTCGTTTTCCTTGCTGCTAATGATGTCGAGACAGAAAAACAACATGGTTGAAGAGTGGTCTCTTGTTTTCACATGCAGATTGCAGACTCTTTGATACCATACCCGCCCCTCTCTCAACCTCTGCCATTGTGAAGCCCTCAAAACCTGCACGCACGCGCACGCACACGCACACGCACACACACACACACACACACACACACACACACACACACACACACACACACACACACATATATACACACTCACTCATAGACACACACACAGGCACACTCTCACACACTCACACACACTAACTATTCCTACCTCGGGGTCTGTCTGACTCGGGCCATGAAATTGATTTTTTTGCCCCCTCCCTCCTCCCCTCGGCTCCTATTTTCTTTTGCCATGAAGCGAGACCGATGTTGTGCCAGGCTAGGAAGAATACCCCCCATCCCTGTCCCAGAATCCTTCAGTGCCCTAGCAGCACCCAGCCACCCACAATTCCCCTCTTCTGTCTCCCTCTTTTTCCTCCTCCTTCCCTCCCACCCTCCCTCCCTCCCACAGAGTCAGAAACATCACATCATAAACTTGCCAATGTCAAAGTCAAGGTTCATGTAGTATCAATGTATTTTACTTTTGTGGCAATAATTTTTAAGATTTTTGGGTTGCTTCATTGGTCAGCTCCAATGTGGATCCACCATTGCCAAGGGGATTTGAATAATAAAGAGTCTACTCTCCCTCCTCCCTCTCCTCCCGCTAACTCAGACACTCAGACCACACACGGAGACACTGTGATGCCACTGGTCTGAGCAGGCTTTCTTCTCTTGACTCAATATACTGCTGCTACCAGTGAACGTTTCTATTAAATCCCCTGTTGGACGCTGAACGGCAGGATCCTTCAACCAAACTTCAGTTTGATCACTGAAATCCCGACACCAAACAAAAAAGCCTCATAGAAGCTAAACGCTAACGTGTTAAAACAGCATCAAAAACACACGAGGCCTTGCGATAGACAAAGGATTGAGAGGGAGAATCATCCACAGGCAGAAGTGACAGAAAGAGACTGAGGTAAAAGAAAAGATGAGGCTGGCTTCTATCACTTCTATCACTTCTATCACTTCTATCACTTCTATCACTTGTATTTCTGTACACGCATGCCGCTCCTTCCTATAATCCAGCCTGACAGGGTTTTCATCATCCAGGGAGTGGTGGAGCGGAGGAGGGTGGAGGTGGTGGAGGGGACCTTCCTCCCCACCCTCCCCAGCGGTACTGCATGCTGCCTGGGCTCGACTGGTCACCAAGGCCCCTTTGTGCCGGTTATCACCTGGTGGTGAGTGATGGGCGCTGTGGCCTCCCGCTCTCAGAGGAGTGAGGGGGAGGAAGGAGGGAGAGGGAGGGAGCGGGGGGGGGGGGGGAGACAGGCGGAGGAGGGGAAAAGGGGAGGAACGTAGGGAGCACCCAGGAGAAGGTGCAGGAGAGGAGTGGTCCGGAATGTTCCAAGCCAGGATGGAGAGAGTGTGAGAGAGAGAGAAAGAGAGGTATAATTTGAAGAACTGGAGGAGGAGTCGTTTCCTCAGTTTCTCTCTCTCTTTCTCTCTCTTTCTCTCTCTCGCTCTCTCTCTCTCTCTCTCTCTCTCTCACAGGTGCACAGAAGGAGGAATGTGCTTTCTTGTCATGACTCATTAGGACTCAAATCATCAATGAAATGAAGAGCGACAGCATCAAATGATGCCGTTTAGATTTATTTTATCACCATCATACGTTATATATGGACTTGCATGTACACAGTTCCATTGTAACCTAGAGTAGTAAATGAGTGATAATATCACATGGATCCATTGTGAGCCATAGTGCAGGTGGATTCCAGAGGCTGGTGAGATGACACAAGGTCAAAGGTCTCCATCCTGGTCTTCTCCCACGCTCTCCTCTCCTCCATCATTCACACACCTGTCTCTTCTCTCACGCCCTTGTCTCCTTTCCCTCCTATCTCTCTTTCTCTTTCTCTCTCTGTCACACACACACACACACACGCACGCACGCACACACACACACTCTCTCACAGTATCTCAGTCACAGACACACACACCCTCACACCCTCATACACACACACATTCCTTGGCTTCCCAGCTGCCTGTGCACCTGGGCAGGGAGCTGTCATCACCGTGGTAACCGGCATACAGCTGGGTGTGTCACTATCACCTGGCTCATCTGCCTCTCAGAGAGAGAGAGAGAGAGAGAGAGAGAGAGAGAGCGAGAAAGAGAGAGAGAGATAGAGAGAGAGAGCGAGAAAGAAAGAAAGAGACAGGAGAGAGAGACATAAGGAAATAATCTCAAAAGAGAAAAATGTCCTCCTGTGTGCTACCTATATCTCTCCACTAGAATCCCCATACTTTAGTGAAGACAGCTTCTCCATCCTAGAGGGAGAGATCAATCATTTCCAGACCCAAGGACATGTAGTAGTCTGTGGCGAAACGGGGATAAACACCTACCTGGAGGTAACAGCATTCTCTCCCCAACATGCCCCCCTAGACACAATTAAGACAAAACAACCAACAAAAAACAGGTCTTAACTCCTGCAGCTCTGTGGCATGCTGGGTCTTTACATAGTCAATGGTAGACTTTGAGGGGACTCCTACGGTAGGTAAACCTACAGCTCATCTCTTGGCAGCAGTACTGTAGACTATTTTATCCCCGACCTCAACCCAGAGTCTCTCAGAGCATTCACAGTCAGACCCACTGACACCCCTATCAGATCACATCAAAATCACAGCCTACTTGAACAGAGCAATACTGAATCATGAGGCATCAAAGGCAAAGGTAGTGCAGAAATCTACCAGAAAACAATTAGCCAACAACAAATTAAATCCCTTTTAGACCAGTTCCTGGACAAAATGTTTCACTGCAATAGCGAAGGTGTAAACTTGGCAGTAGAAAGACAAAATAGTACATTTGACCTCTGAGCGTCCCTACCAAATCTAAACATTTCAACATTTCAACCTAAGAAAATTAACAAGGACAAATGCTTTGATGAAGACAGCAAAAACCTGACATTTACTGAAACAGTACAGAAATACACTAAGAAAAAAGAAAGAACCGCACATCAGAAATCAGCTCAATGTGATGGAAGAATCAATAGAATCTAACCACTTCTGAGAAAATTGGAACACACAAAACAAACCACAACATGAAGAGCTATCTATCCAAAATGGAGATAAATGGATAAACCACTTCTCCAATCTTTTTGGCCCTATAACAAAGGACAAACAGCAAAAATGTATACCTGATCAATAAGAAATCTTAGTCAGCTGTTAAAGAATACCAGAACCCACTGGATTCTCCAATTACATCAAATGATCTACAGGACACAATACAAACCCTTCAACACAAAAAGGCCTGTGGTGTATCCTAAATGAAATTATAAAGCATACAGACCACAAATTTCTATTGGCTTTATGTAAACTCTTCAACATCATCCTCAGCTCTGGCATCTTCCCCAGTAGTTGAAACCAAGAACTGATCACCCCAATCCACAAAAGTGGAGACAAATTCAACCCCAATAACTACCGCGTCAATAGCAACATTGGGAAAAAGACTCCTACATTTCCTCAGTGAAAACAGTGTCCTGAGCAAATGTCAAATTGGCTTTTTACCAAATTGCCATATGACAGACCATATATTCACCTTGCACACCCTTGTTGACAAACAAACAAAACAAAACAAACGCAAAGTCTTCTCATGGTTTATTGATTTAAAAAAGCTTTTGACTCACTTCGGCATGAGGGTCTGCTATATAAATTGATGGAAAGCAGTGTTGGGGGGAAAACATATGACATTATAAAATCCATGAAAACAAACAACAAGTGCGAGGTTAAAATTGGCAAAAAACGCACTGATTTCTTTCCTCAGGGCCGGGGGGTGAGACAGGGATGCAGCTTGAGCCCCGCCCTCATCATATATATCAATGAATTGGCGAGGGCACTAGAACAGTCTGCAGCACCCGGCCTCACCCTACTGGACTCTGAAGTCAAATGTCTACTGTTTGCATATCATCTGGAGCTTCTGTCCCCAACCAAGGAAGGCCTACAGCAGCACCTAGATCTTCTGCACAGATTCTGTCAGACAGTTCATCTCAGTAATACAAAAATAATTGTGTTACAAAAAAGGTCCAGTTGCCAGGACCATAAATACAACATTCCACATAGACACTGTTGCCCTAGATCCCACAAAAAAAACTATACCTACCTTGGCCAAACTTCCACAAAGCTGTGAACGATCTGAGAGACAAGGCAAGAATGGCCTTCTACGCCATTAAAAAGAACATATAAAAACGGGTTAAAAATACATGAATCAGTTATAGAACCCATTGCTCTCTGTGATTGTGAGGTCTTGAGTCTACTCACCAACTAAGATTTCACAAAATGGGACAAACATCAAATTGGGAAAATGCATGCAGAATTCTGTTCAAACATCCTCTGTGTCCAACGTAAAAAAACAAATAATGCATGCAGGGCAGATTAGGATGAGTCCCGCTAATGATCAAAATCCAGAAAAGAGTCATTCAATTCTACAACCACCTTTAAAAAAGCGATTCTCAAACCTTCCATAACAAAGCCCTCACCTACAGAGAGGTGAACCTGGAGAAAAGTCCCCTCAGCCAGCTGGTATGGGTACTCTGTTCACAAACACAAACAGATCCCACAGAGCCCCGGGACAGCAACACAATTAGACTCAGCATGAGAAAACAAAAAGAGAATTACTTGAAACACTGGAAAGCATGAACAAAAAAACAGAGCAAACTGGAATGTTATTTGGCGCTAAACAGAGAGGACACAGTAGCAGAATACCTGACCACCGTGACTGACTCAAAATGAAGGAAAGCTTTGACTATGTACAGACGCAGTGAGCATAGCCTTGCTATTGAGAGAGGCCACCATCAGCAGACCTGGCTCTCAAGGCAAGACGGGCTATGTGCCAACTTCCCACAAAATGAAGTGGAAACCGAGTTGCACTTCCTGACCTCCTGCCAAATGTATGACCATATTAGAGACACACATTTCCCTCAGATTACACACACCCACAACAGCAGCAACATGTGTGACCTGTTGGCACAAGAAAGGGCTACCAGTGGAGCACAAACACCACTGTAAATACAACCTATATTCATCTCTTTATTCATTTTTCCTTTCATACTTCAACTACATATTTGCACATTGTTACAACACTGTCCATAGCCAATAATATAACATTTGAAATGTCTACATTCTTTTAAAAATGTAGGTGTGTTGTATGTTTCATGTTCATTTGTGATTGTTTATTTCCCTTGTTTATTTCCCTTTTTGTTTATTGTCTATTCCCCTTGCTTTGGCAATGTAAACACGTTTCCCACGTCAATAAAGCCCTTTGAATTGAAAGAGAGGGAGAGAAAGAAAGGGACAGGAGAGGGGAAATAGAGAGAGGGAGGTGAGAGAAAGAGAGCGATAGGGGGACGATAGGGGGGCACACTGCCCACGAAATGAGGTGGAAACCGAGCTGCACTTCCTAACCTCCTGCCAAATGTACGACCACATTAGAGACACATATTTCCCTCAGATTACACACACCCACAAATAATCCAAAAACAAATCCAATTTTGATAAACTCCTATCGGGTGAAATACCAATAGGTGTGCCATCACAGCAGCAAGATTTGTGACCTTGTGGCCTGTTCAGTGAGAGAGAGAGAGAGAGAGAGAGAGAGAGAGAGAGAGAGAGAGAGAGAGAGAGAGAGAGAGAGAGAGAGAGAGAGAGAGAACGAGAGAGAGAGAGAGGGAGAGAGAGAGAGAGAGAG
This sequence comes from Oncorhynchus nerka, assembly GCF_034236695.1. NCBI lineage: Eukaryota > Metazoa > Chordata > Actinopteri > Salmoniformes > Salmonidae > Oncorhynchus > Oncorhynchus nerka. The sequence continues at coordinate 26,069,278 of NC_088418.1, forward strand.
AGAGAGGGAGAGAGAAGAGAGAGCGAGAGAGAGAGAGAGAGAGAGAGAGAGGGGAAGGAAGGAAGGAAGGAAGGAGGGAAGGAAGGAAGTAGCGGAAGAGAGTGGTTGACCACAAGATGGATGGTAATGCGTGTGAATAAAGGAAACAGAGAGAGAGAAAAAAAAGTGTGGGCCATGTATATGAATGAGAGGGCAAAGAAAGCATAGCTCCGTCCAGTATTTGTGCACTTATTTCTATAATGTGTGTATGAATGTAATTGATGACATCTCAATCTCTGGAGATACACTCTCAAAGTACATTTGAATCTACGCAGAAGCTATTCTCCCCCCCCCCCCCCCCCCCCAAAAGGGGCTTCTTACCATTATGGAACCAAAGGTCTTTCCAAAGGTCAGGATCAGGGGTTGCGACAGAAACGGCACCCCCTCTTCTATTACACATAGTATTTTAATTACAGCCAGAGTATAGAGGAAGTGGGACAGCCTAACTGGAACCCGTCTCAACTCGAAGTTATTACTTTGCATGATTCTGAACGAAAGCAGAAACAAAGCTCAATATCTTTTAATGTGCCTGGATCGATTCGCACGCAAGGCAAGCACAGAGGACCTAGTATGCGTGGTGTATGGGCAACCTCGCCTGTGTTCCTTACTAAGCAGAGGGGACATCAAAAGGAGGGTTTTATTTCCCCCTCCACTATAAATCCCCCCAAAAGGAGCCATTTATGGGACAATAAGAGGCCATTTATGAGCCCCAAGAAAATGAAGGAAACTCGGAGGTGTGGGATGAAAGATGACAAGGCTTCTTTGGCACTAGCAGACGTTAGCTAGCTGCTTTCTGTGTTCCTTTTCTCTGGCACTCGCAGACGTTAGCTAGCTGCTTTCTGTGTTCCTTTTCTCTGGCACTCGCAGACGTTAGCTAGCTGCTTTCTGTGTTCCTTTTCTCTGGCACTCGCAGACGTTAGCTAGCTGCTTTCTGTGTTCCTTTTCTCTGGCACTCGCAGAGCTATTAGTTCCTTTTCTCTGGCACTTCAGCTGCTTTCTGTGTTCCTTTTCTCTGGCACTCGCAGCATTCGTTAGCTAGCTGCTTTCTGTGTTCCTTTTCTCTGGCACTCGCAGACGTTGGCCTTTTCTCTGGCAGCTGCTTTCTGTGTTCCTTTTCTCTGGCACTCGCAGACGTTAGCTAGCTGCTTTCTATGTTCCTTTTCTCTGGCACTGCTTTCTGTGTTCCTTTTCTCTGGCACTCGCAGACGTTAGCTAGCTGCTTTCTGTGTTTTCTTCTCTGGTGCTAGCAGACATTACCAATAGAAGTTAGTCAGCAGAAGTTTGCTTCTTTATGACGTTCTCTCCTCTCTGTCTTATATGATGAGAGAACCGTGCTCTGGGACATAGGATAGGGCAGGAGGACTCTGGAACCAGAGTTTATAAATCTGACTACTCGGTGCAAACAAACAAAAACAACACATTTCACTGCACCTATCCGGTGTATGTGACAATGAAGCATAAATACTTTTTTAATATACGAGCATCAACTAAATATTTAATTGCGGTGTGGAATCCCATGTCTTTTTTTAAGTAGACATTAATTGAATCCTAAAAATGTTGATTCCACATTACAATTAAATCATTTTTTTGAGGCTGTTTGTTACTGTGGTATAGTTTGTTGCAGTGAGTAGTAAGATTTGTCAACTCTGGTCTATTCCAGACTCCCCCTGCCCTATTGGTGGTGAAATATTTTGGCACTGACCTCCT